>NC_142799.1:70621451-70781455 GCF_049724085.1 Artemia sp. Qi Xiang Cuo | reverse complement strand
GTATCACGTTTAGGATGGCTTACGAAAACACAAACCAATGGATTTAAAGCATGGTTTTAACAAGAAAACGCCAGGAAAATGCGTTAGGAATGATGAGAGGTGCCAGAAAGTGCCGTGTGCCATCCATAGTGTGGCAAAATAGCGTGAATTGACTTGAAGTATCTAGTTGAGGGTTGCTTGCGAAAACACGATCAAATGGATTTAAAGTATATTTTTATCAAGAAAATACCTAAGCAAAATGTCTTAGGAATGATGAGGGGTGCCAGAGAATGTCGTGTGCAAAGCAGAATTTGCCACGGTGGCGTGATTTCCCATGAAGAGCCTCACGTTTGGGGTGGATAGTTAAAACACAAATCAATGCATTTAAAGCATATTTTTATCATGAAAATATCTGAAAAATGCCTTTGGAATGATGAAGGGTGCCATAAGGTGCCGTGTGCCATCCATAGTTTGCCACGATGACGTAAGTTCCTTGGACTAACATGTTAAACCGCTTAAAGTTAATACGGAAGGTGTTAGAAGAATGTTTCGGTGGAGGGGGGGCTGAGATTCAACACCAAGTCAAAGAAACGAGGCATTTTCATTAAGACCTCTAATAAACATTTCTTAATATGGCTTAAATTTATATCTAATACCAACCACCTCCAACTAGAATTGCTTGCTAGAGTAGGCGGCGTCTAATAGAACAATAGAAACGATTCATTTTCAGTACAAAATTCCACCCCTTCTTCCTTGGAATTGGTTGCTATGGCACCCCGATTTTCTTTAATTCACGCTTTCTTTTCCTTATATTTTATCCAATATCAGGTTTTTTCACGTTTTGTTTTTCTGTCTGTTGAGTTTTAATTGATATTCTGTGATTTCAAATTTTTTTGTTAATAAACTTGTATGTACAAAAAAAGCCTTCATTCTTTAGATTTCTTGTTCCAGGATGAATCTTCAACACGGAATGAAATATCTAAAGCCAATGCTATATAACATCTTACATATTTAATAGCTAACTTAACCTGTCTAGGTTACGTTAGAAAATTAATAACGCTGTAACAGGCAGGTGCGCTTAATAAATAAAAAATCAGTAGCATTGGCGTTCTTGTGTGATCTCATATGGAAAAGGTTGAAAACATGTGATCAATTTAATCATTCTAGAAAGTGGAACAGGGAATTCTCCCTGCGTGAAATAGGTTATTACATAAAATGTATTCCCCAAATAATAATATTAGAGAGGGTTTCTTTGTCAAGGCGTCTAGCGCTCAATTCCGTTGAGGGGATCGAAATCTCTTTCGAATCTTAATACAGGCAAAAATCGTTAGATATAAAGATTCCACGAGGAAAAAAAGGAAAAAACGCATTGAAAGAAAAGAAAATCTCTTAAAGTATTACATAACACCCCACGTGTTCATCGACATTGCGTACCATCCACGTGTGTCCATATAAAGATTCCACGAGGAAAAAAAGGAAAAAACGCATTGAAAGAAAAGAAAATCTCTTAAAGTATTACATAACACCCCACGTGTTCATCGACATTGCGTACCATCCACGTGTGTGTCCTCCTCAGTTACAACTGGGGACTCCCCACGGGCCCTGAAGAAACAAGTCACGCGAGAATTCGGTATCCTTAACACTGGTAAACCTTTTCTATTACGCAAGAACCGAAGAAATATTGAAGAAAAATATCTTGAAAAAAAATGTCTTAAAAACGGCTTGAAATGTGTTGAAAAACGTCTTGAACAACATTTTTCTTGAAATGTTTTGAAATGTCTTGAAACGTCTGGAAAAACATCTTGAAATGTCTTAAAAAGTCATGGAAAATATCTTGAAGAGGAATGTTGTAAAATTGTCTTGAAACCTCTTGAAATGTCTTGAAAAAAATTTTGAAGAAAATATCTTAAAAACGTCTTGAAATCTTGAAACATCTTGAAAAACGTCTTGAAGAAAAGTTTCTTAAAACACGTCTTGGAATGTCTTGAAAAAATGTTTTGAAGAAAAATCTCTTAAAAACGTTTTGAAATGGCTTAAGATGTCTTGAAAAACGTCTTGAAGAAAAAATTCTTAAAAAACGTCTTCTTTGAATGCGTCTTCATTCTTTGAATGAAACGACATTCTTTGAATGTCTTGAAATATCTTGAAAAACGTCTTGAAGGAAACGTTTTGAAAAATGTCTTGGAATGTCTTGAAACTTCTTGAAGAAAAATGTCTTAAAAACGTCTTGAAATGTCTTGAAACGTCATTCTAAACGTCTTGAAACAAAATGTCTTTAAAGAGTTTTGAAATGTCTTGAAACATCCTGAAAAACGTCTTGAAAAAAAATCTGTTAAAAAAGTCTTAGAATATTTGGAAACGTCTTGAAAAACGTGTTGAAGAAAAACGTCTTAAAAACGTCTTGAAAAATCATTAAACGTCTTGAAAAAAGTCTTGAAGAAAAATGTCTTAAAACGTTTTGAAATGTCTCGATGAAAATATTCCCTATTATGTAACATCCAAAGAAATTATGATTTGGCAGGGACCTCTAAAGGTTTTCTTTCCTGGCACTCGTGGGTTTTTAAACAATCAAAGAAACTATTACGTAACAGACACCTGCATCTCTTAGAAAAGAAACCCTATCACATAACAAGCACCTGCATCTCGAAGAAAATTAATAACACCTGTGTCTTGAAGAATTTTAGAAGTGTCGGGATCAGGATTCGGAGTAATGGCTCACGGGAAGCCTTATGGCGTCACTACTAACCTCTCCTGTACTCAAGCGGTTCCAGCTTAGCTTTTCTTTAATAGGAAAGAGCAAGCGACGTTGGCTTCTTGAAAATCATTCGCAGGACTCTGTTTTGGATAGAGTCAATTTTATTTGATTCTTTCCTGGAAAACCCAGCGTGCCAAACTAAATAAGCATATTCGAAATGAGGGCAGATAAAGGAGGTGGAAGGATGGAGGGGTGAATGGAATGGGAATTCTTACCAAAGAATGGGAAGGGGGGCCAGATTTAATCAGAAGCCTAAGGAGGGAGATAAATGCATTGGCTTTATGAAAGATTCAAAAAGTTCATGAAAAACTTTCAAAAAAAGTCAAAAGATTCTGAAAAACTTTTTCAAAATATTTTCTTTATAAAAGAAAACTCTAAAGCAAATTTAAAAAATTCGGTAGATGGATGAAGCTAAGGCTCCGCTATCGATCGATACCATAACTGTTTTCTTATTTTGCAACAATAAGACTGCATATGGGCTGAAAAAGAATAACAAATACCCCAAAAACTTGCATAAAGAGCACAAACCTTAACAATAGAAATTTTGGTGACTTCCCGTTGAAAACTGAAAACAACAAATGAAAGCACAACCAAGGTTTCGTTCACTGCTTCTCAGAATTTTTATTTCTACAATAGGATAATTTCATATCTCAAACGAAATATCTAGATCTTTACAGTTCAACTTCTGAAAAATGACCTAAGATATCACAATCAAAGGAGAACCAAAAGCTTTTTGATCTTTTTGAAGAATAAATTTATGAAGGACAAGCAAAATACTTTCAAGAATTTCTCTTTGAAAATATTTTTTGTAAATACTATAAAATGGAGATAGGATTCACTTACTTATGTTATTCTAAGGCAATGGCTTTCATAAGCAGCTTCTTGGAGCTTGAACAAATTTGATCAACTAGAAATGCTGATATATTTTTTTATTCTAATTGAGTCTAATATTTTTGTTTCAGGTAAAACTCTTTGCTACCAAAATGGGAGGTTCCAAATGATTTCAGTATAGAACAAAATGAATTTGAAGGGATAGGGTTAACATACCCCCAGGTTTGGGTGGCAGACCGAAAAGGCAGAAATACAGTTCAAAAATAACTTTAAAAATGGCGTGGGATAGAAACAAAAAGTACACCACTGGAATTGCCTTTGCCAAAAATCTTTTACAAGAAAATTAAAGTCCCTTGGTCTCGACAAGAAAGATAACTTTTTTTGCACGGGGAACATCATTAATGGCCACCTTCTTTTTTTCAACAGCTAGTGGGGCACTGGAACATCATAGAGAGCTGTTCAAGGGCTACTTCTAAAGGAAATAGTTACATCTACGAGCTTTTTAGTTGACAAAATACAAAAAAAATATGAAACCATTTTTCGATAAAAGTATGTTCATGCATAAATAAATGTATATTTTGAAGTTCTGACGCAACTCTAAGTTAGATCGCAGAAAAAGTGCGCGAAAACTATACACGAAAAAGGGCACGGGAGGAAACACTTTATGCTCGTGAAAGAGAACTAAAACTTGTAATTTGATTTTGAGTGAGACCCCTTTCACATTTCTCCAACGATTGGTTCGACAAGAACAAAAAACAAGTATTGAATAATCATGGCATCTAATATTTTTATTTCAAGTGCAACTCTTAGCAACCAAAATGGGAGGCTCCAAAGGTTTTCGCTCTAGGAAAAAATGAATCTGAAGGGATATGGTTAATATACCACCAGGTTTGGGTGGTAGAACAAAAAGGCAGAAATAAAATTCTAAAAACAACTTAAAAACGGCGTCGGATAGAAACAAAAAGTACACTACTGGAATTGCCTCTGCCAGGAAACTTAAAGTCTCTTGGTCTCAACAACAAGGAAAATCACTTTTTACACGGGAAACACCGTTAATGGCCTCTTTTTTTCCCAGCAGCTAGTGGGGCACTGGATCATCATAAAGAACTGTTCCAGTGCTAATTCTAAAGGAAATAGTCACATCTACGAGCTTTTTAGTTGACAAAATACAATATTTAAAACCAAATCATTTTTTGACAAAAAACTGCATTTTTGCATACAAATTGATGATACACTAAATATATATATATATATATATATATATATATATATATATATATATATATATATATATATATATATATATATATATATATATATATATATATATATATATATATATATATATATATATATATATATATATATATATATATATATATATATATATATATATATATATATATATATATATATTTATATATATATATTATACTCCCCACTTCACCAATATTTTCTTATAACACGTTTCAGAACTTCAACCATTTTGAATGTAAATGTGGATTGTAACGTCCACTACCCTTTTGTATACTAGTGGCTGGGCGTGATGTCGACGATGAAGTTGACTTGATAGGTCTTTACTTTTGTATAGCTTTCAGTGGTGTGCCACTCCTCCTTACATTCAGGTTCCCACTATGTGTGCTAGTATTTTCCAAAATTGATTTAAAATCTTCTTCTTTTTCTTCATGTTCATATTTTAATGGTGTTGACAAAGGTGCATGTTCATTTAATTGTTTTAGAATTTGCCTATTGCTAATTGGGCTTTTGGGGAAGTTTAATGTGTTTAGAAAGTTGTATAGATGAGCGTCAAATGATAATAGTCCTTTACGATTTGTAACCATATCATAGATTAAATCAAGTAGATTATAGCTCTTGCCCTGACTTAGAATCCCTTTCCCATTGCTATCAACTTGAATATGATCTTGACCACTTTCCAAGAGATAAGTTAGGAGTCGTTTACTTTGTTCAAGATATGAGTGGGGCAATATATTTACAATTTTAAATACAATTGAATCCAATTCCTCCATTTTTAATTGTTTTCCAGCAGCAGCAGCAGAATCCGGAGGAGATGATTCTTTTTTGTGATCAATACCACTGGCCTTCAAACGATAGGGCTTATGTTTGTCCACTCGGCGAAGTGTATCTTGAAGTAAAAGCAGCAGCAGCATTATTTGGGCGAAACACTTTGAGACATTTTAGGGGATTATTTGGGTGAAATAGTTTGAGACATTTTATAAGATGATTTAGGCGAAAAGTTAGATATTTTAGAAGATGATTTGGGGTGAAACTCTGTGGTCGTTATAATACACAAGTTCCATTTGAACAATGTTGTGATGTCCCCCCCAACCCCAAAGGTCCCCCAAAGGCCTCCAGGCCCCCAAATGCTCCCGGACCCTCAAATGCCCCCCCCCCGGCCCCCAAAAGCCCCCTGGGACCCCCAAAGCCCCCCTGGGCCCCAAAAGGCCCCCAACTTTTTCGCCCCCCATTTTTTAATACTTTTTTATTTGCGCATTTTGAAACACAAAAGGGCCCCATCCCCCCAACGTTTTGGCTCTACCTCCCACCATTAGTGTTTTGTTGTGGTTTACCTTGTCACAGTTACATTCTCTTGATTTTTCAAAGTTCCCCCTCTCTTCATCATACAGAAGAGATTATTAACCCAGTTTAGCATTAAAAGAAACTCATTACTAAGTGTTCTGTGATGGTATTTTTCTTTCGTTGAAATGCAAGAGTCGGAATATTTCAGTAGTGTTTTCTCGTGGTTTACCTTGTAACAGTTACATTCTCTTTATTTTTCAAAGTTCATTTTGAATTTCTTTCGTTGAAATGCAAGAGTTGGAATATTTCTGTAGCGTTTTGTCGTAGTTTACCTTGTCACAGTTATATTCTTTTGATTTTTTAAAGTTCATTTTTGGATTTCTTTCGTTGAAATGCAAAAGTTTGAATATTTCAGTAGTGTTTTGTCGTGGTTTACCTTGTCACAGTTACATTCTCTTGATGTTTCAAAGTTCATTTTGGATTTCTTTCGTTGAAATGCAAGAGTTGGAATATTTCAGTAGTGTTTGTTGTGGTTTACCTTGTCACAGTTACATTCTCTTTATTTTTAAAATTTCAATTTGAATTTCTTTCGTTGAAATGCAAGAGTTGGATTATTTCAGTAGTGTTGTGTCGTGGTTTACCTTGTCACAGTTACATTCTCTTGATTTTTCAAAGTTCATTTTAGATTTCTTTCGTTGAAATGTTAGAGTTGGAATATTTCAGTAGTGTTTGTTGTGGTTTACCTTGTCACAGTTACATTCTCTTGATTTTTAAAAGTTCATTTTGGATTTCTTTCGTTGAAATGCAAGAGTTGGAATATTTCAGTAGTGTTTTTTTATGGTTTACCTTGTCACAGTTACATTCTCTTGATTTTTCAAAGTTCATTTTGAATTTATATCGTTCAAATGCAAGAGTTGGAATATTTCAGTAGTGTTTTGTCGTGCTTTACCTTGTCACACTTACATTCTCTTGATTTTTCAAAGTTCATATTGGGTTTCTTTCTTTCAAATGTAAGAGTTGGAATATTTCAGTAGTGTTTTGTTGTGCTTTACCTTGTCACTTTTACATTATCTTGATTTTTCAAAGTTCATTTTGGATTTCTTTCGTTGAAATGCAAGAGTTGGAATATTTCAGTAGTGTTTTGTAGTGGTTTACCTTCTCACAATTACATTTTCTTGATTCTTCAAAGTTAATTTTTGAATTTCAGTCGTTGAAATGCCAGAGTTGAAATATTTCAATAGTGTTTTGTCGTAGTTTACCTTGTAAAAGTTACATTCTCTTGATATTATTTTGTTGAAATGCTAGAGTTGTTTCGTAGTGGTTTACCTTGTCACACTTACATTCTTTTGATTTTTCAAAGCTCATTTTGGATTTCTTTCGTTGAAATGCAAGAGTTGGAATATTTGAGTAGCGTTTTGTCGTGGTTTACCTTGTCACACTTACATTCTCTTGATTTTTCAATGTTCATTTTGGATTTCTTTTGTTGAAATGCATGAGTTGGAATATTTCAGTAGTGTTTTGTTATGGTTTAACATGTCACAGTTATATTCTCTTGATTTTTCAAAGTTCATTTTTGAATTTCTCTCGTTGAAATGCATGAGTTGGAATATTTCAGTAGTGTTTTGTTATGGTTTAGCTTGTCACAGTTACATTCTCTTGATTTTTCAAAGTTCATTTTGGATTTCTTTCGTTGAAAAACAAGAGTTGGAATATTTCAGTAGTGTTTTGTCATTGTTTACCTTGTCACAGTTACAATCTCTTGATTTTTCAAAGTTCATTTTGGAATTTCTTTCGTTGAAATGCAAAAGTTGGAATATATTAGTAGTGTTTTGTCGTGGTGTTTGTTGTGGTTTACCTTGTCACACTTACATTCTCTTGATTTTTCAAAGTTCATTTTGGATTTCTTTCGTTGAAATGCAAGAGCTGGATTCTTTCAGTAGTTTTTTGTCGTGGTTTACCTTGTCACACTTACATTCTCTTGATTTTTCAAAGTTAGTTTTGGATTTCTTTCGTTGAAATGCAAGAGTTGGAATATTTCAATAGTCTTTTGTTATGATTTACCTTGTAACAGTTACATTGTCTTAATTTTTCAAAGTTCATTTTGGATTTCTGTGGTTGAAATGCAAGAGTTGGAATATTTCAATAGTGTTTTTTTGTGGTTTACCTTGTCAAAGTTACATTTTCTTGATTTTGCAAATTTCATTTTGGATCTCTTTCGTAGAAAAGCAAGAGTTGGGATGTTTCAGTAGTGTTTTTTTGAGGTTTACATAAACAAATTTACATTTTCCTAATATTGCAAAGATCATTTTGGACTTCTTCCGTAGAAAATCAAGAGTTAGAATGTTCCAGTAGTGTTTTGTAATGGTTTACCTTGTCACTGTTACATTCTCTTGATTTTTCAAAGTTTATTTTGGATTTCTTTAGTTGAAATGCAAGAGTTGGAATATTACAGTAGTGTTTTGTTGTGCTTTACCTTGTCACTGTTACATTCTCTTGATTTTTCAAATTTCATTTTGAATTTCTTTCGTTGAAATTCAAGATTTGTAATATTTCAGTAGTGTTTTGTTATGTTTTACCTTGTCACAGTTACATTTTCTTGATTTTTCAAAGTTCATATTTGAATTTCTTTCGTTGAAATGCAAGAGTTGGAATATTTCAGTAGTGTTTTGTTATGCTTTACCTAGTCACAGTTACATTCTCTTAATTTTTCAAAGTTCATTTTGGATTTTTTTCATAAAAATGAAAGAGTTGGAATATTTCAATAGTGTTTTGTCGTGGTTTACCTTGTCACGCTTACATTCTCTTGATTTTTCAATGTTCATTTTGGATTTCTTTTGTTGAAATGCAAGAGCTGGAATATTTCAGTAGTGTTTTGTTATGGTTTACCATGTCACAGTTACATTCTCTTGATTTTTTAAAGTTCATTTTTGAATTTCTCTCAAATACATTCTTAGACCACACTGGCTATACATGACAAATGAAACTCAGAGAAGAGAGAAAGTAATAAAATGAAAAATTAAATCAAAAAGGGTGAAAAAACGAGGATTTTTTCAGCCAGCAAACCATTAAGATGACAAAATATAAGCAAACATTTCGACAAGGACCTCCGCAAAGTCGTCCTCAGTGCTAAAAAAAAAAGAAAAAAAAACGAAAATATAACCTTTCGAAGTTTACTGTACAAAGACAGAACAGACACTGAATAAAAACCAGGCAGGAATCAGTGAAAATGAATTTACAAAGATGATTGGGCAAGGATCTTTCGTCTTGCAATAGTTTTAGCTGGTCTACAATTTCGGTTTTCATTAGATATGTAAATAGGTTGTTTTAAGTTTTCTCCGGTGAAAATATTGATTGAGTCCTTCAAGATTAAACTGTCGTAAATTGGGCTTAATGAAATATCTCCAGTATCTCTATTTATTGCTAAATTTTGGTTCGTATATTTTTTTATCTCAATTACCTCTTTAAAAGTTTGTGGTACGCCATTTACAGTTGATAATAAAGTTGCCTCGTCAAACAGAACTAGATGGGTCGGATTTACGAAAATATGCGAAGCCAATGCCGAATCAAAGTTGTCATTGTTATTTTTTAATCTCAGGGACTTATCTATTGAAATTTTGTGCTCATGCAAACGTTCACCTAGTTGTTGATGGGTTCTACCAATGTAAAATTTTCCACAAGAACACGGGATTCTGTAGACACCACTACCCAGTACAGGGTCTGTTTTATCCTTTCCTGAGTTGAAAAAGTGTTCAACTTTTTGTTCGGTCTTAAAAGAAACAGAAAGATTATGTTTTTTAAAAATTTTCCAAGTTTATCGCCAGGTTTCGGGATGTATGGTACCATACATCGTTTTACCATACATCCCGAAACTTGGCGATAAACTTGGAAAAATTTTAAAAAAACAGAATATGTCTGTTTCTTTCAAAACCGAACAAAAAGTTGAACACTTTTTCAACTCAGGAAAGGATAAAACATTTTGAACTCTTGCATTTCGTTGAAATGCAAGAGTTGGATTCTTTCAGTAGTGTTTTGTCGTGGTTTACCCTGTCAAACTTACATTCTCTTGATTTTTCAAAGTTCATTTTGGATTTCTTTCGTAGAAATGCAAGAGTTGGAATATTTCAGTAGTGTTTTGTGATGGTTTACCTGTTCACTGTTACATTGTTTTGATTTTTCAAAGTTCATTTTGTATTTATTTAGTTGAAATGCATGAGTTGGAATATTACAGTAGTGTTTTGTTGTGCTTTACCTTGGCACTGTTACATTCTCTTGATTTTTCAAAGTTCATTTTGGATTTCTTTCGTTGAAATGCAAGAGTTGGAATATTGCAGTAGTGTTTTGTCATGGTTTACCTTGTCACAGTTACAATCTCTTGATTTTTCAAAGTTCATTTTGGAATTTCTTTCGTTGAAATGCAAAAGTTGGAATATTTCAGTAGTGTTTTGTCGTTGTGTTTGTTGTGGTTTACCTTGTCACACTTACATTCTCTTGATTTTTCAAAGTTCATTTTGTATTTCTTTCGTTGAAATGCAAGAGTTGGATTCTTTCAGGAGTGTTTTGTCGTGGTTTACCTTGTCACACTTACATTCTCTTGATTTTTCAAAGTTCATTTTGGATTTCTTTAGTTGAAATGCAAGAGTTGGAATATTTCAAAAGTGTTTTGTTATGATTTACCTTGTAACAGTTACATTGTCTAAATTTTTCAAAGTTCATTTTGGATTTCTGTTGTTGAAATGCAAGAGTTGGAATATTTCACTAGTGTTTTGTTGTGCTTTACCTAGTCACAGTTACATTCTATTGATTTTTCAAAGTTCATTTTGGATTTCTTTCCTTGAAATGCAAGAGTTGGATTATTTCAGTATTGTCTTGTTGTACTTTACCTTGTCACAGTTACATTCTCTTGATTTTTCAAAGTTCATTTTGGATTTCTTACCTTGAAATGCAAGAGTTGGAATATTTCAGTAGTGTTTTGTTGTGCTTTACCTTGTCACACTTACATTCTCTTGATTTTTCAATGTTCATTTTGGATTTCTTTTGTTGAAATGCAAGAGCTGGAATATTTCAGTAGTGTTTTGTTATGGTTTACCATGTCACAGTTACATTCTCTTGATTTTTTAAAGTTCATTTTTGAATTTCTCTCGTTGAAATGCAAGAGTTGGAACATTTCAGTAGTGTTTTATTATGGTTTACCTTGTCACAGTTACATTCTCTTGATTTTTACAAGTTCATTTTTAAATTACTTTCGTTTAAATGCAAGAGTTGGAATATATCACTAGTGTTTTGTTGTGGTTTACCTTGGCACAGTTACATTCTATTGATTTTTCAAAGTTCATTTTGGATTTATTTCGTTGAAATGCAAGAATGGGAATATTTCAGTAGTGTTTTGTTGTGCTTTACCTAGTCACAGTTACATTTTCTTAATTTTTCAAAGTTCATTTTGGATTTTTTTCGTAGAAATGCAAGAGTTGGAATATTACACTAGTGTTTTGTCATGCTTTACCTTGTCACTGTTACATTCTCTTGATTTTTCAAAGCTCATTTTGGATTTCAATCCTTGAAATGCAAAAGTTGGAATATTTCAGTCGTGTTTTGTCGTGGTTTTACCTTGTCACACTTACAATCTCTTGATTTTTCAAAGTTCATTTTGGAATTTCTTTCGTTGAAATGCAAGAGTTGGAATATTTCAGTTGTGTTTTGTCATAGTTTACCTTGTCACACTTACATTATCTTGATTTTTCAAAGTTCATTTTGGATTTCTTTCGTTGAAATGCAAGAGTTGGAATATTAAACAAGTGTTTTGTTGTGCTTTACCTTGTCACTGTTACATTCTCTTGATTTTTCAAAGTTCATTTTGGATTTCTTTCGTAGAAATGCAAGAGTTGGAATATTACAGTAGTGTTTCGTAGTGGTTTACCTTTTCACTGTTACATTGTCTTGATTTTTCAAATTTCACTTTGGATTTCTTTCGTTTAAATGCAAGAGTTGGAATATTACACTAGTGTTTTGTTGTGCTTTACCTTTGCACTGTTACATTCTCTTGATTTTTCAAAGTTCATTTTGGATTTCTTTCGTTGAAATGCAAGAGTTGGAATATTTCAGTAGTGTTTTGTTGTGGTTTACCTTGTCACAGTTACATTCTCTGGATTTTTCAAAGTTCATTTTGGAATTTATTTCGTTGAAATGCAAGAGTTGGAATATTTCAGTAGTGTTTTGTCGTGGATTACCTTGTCACACTTACATTCTATTGATTTTTCAAAGCTCATTTTGGATTTTTTTCGTTGAAATGCAAGAGTTGGAATATTTGAGTAGTGTTTTGTCGTGGTTTACCTTGTCACACTTACATTCGCTTGATTTTCAATGTTCATTTTGGATTTTTTTTGTTGAAATGCAAGAGTTGGAATATTTCGATAGTGTTTTGTTATGGTTTACAATGTCACAGTTATATTCTCTTGATTTTTCGAAGTTCATTTTTGAATTTCTCTCGTTGAAATGCATGAGTTGGAATATTTCAGTAGTGTTTTGTTATGGTTTACTATGTCACAGTTACATTCTCTGGATTTTTCAAAAAGTTCATTTTTAAATTTCTTTTGTTGAAATGCAAGAGTTGGAATATTTCAGTAGTGTTTTGTTATGCTTTACCTAGTCACAGTTACATTCTCTTAATTTTTCAAAGTTCATTTTGGATTTTTTTCATAAAAATGCAAGAGTTGGAATATTTCAATAGTGTTTTGTCGTGGTTTACCTTGTCACGCTTACATTCTCTTGATTTTTCAATGTTCATTTTGGATTTCTTTTGTTGAAATGCAAGAGCTGGAATATTTCAGTAGTGTTTTGTTATGGTTTACCATGTCACAGTTACATTCTCTTGATTTTTTAAAGTTCATTTTTGAATTTCTCTCGTTGAAATGCAAGAGTTGGAACATTTCAGTAGTGTTTTATTATGGTTTACCTTGTCACAGTTACATTCTCTTGATTTTTCAAAGTTCATTTTTAAATTACTTTCGTTTAAATGCAAGAGTTGGAATATATCACTAGTGTTTTGTCGTGGTTTACCTTGGCACAGTTACAGTCTATTGATTTTTCAAAGTTCATTTTGGATTTATTTCGTTGAAATGCAAGAATGGGAATATTTCAGTAGTGTTTTGTTGTGCTTTACCTAGTCACAGTTACATTTTCTTAATTTTTCAAAGTTCATTTTGGATTTTTTTCGTAGAAATGCAAGAGTTGGAATATTTCAGTAGTGTTTTGTCATGGTTTACCTTGTCACTGTTACATTCTCTTGATTTTTCAAAGTTCATTTTGGATTTCATTCGTTGAAATGCAAAAGTTGGAATATTTCAGTCGTGTTTTGTCGTGGTTTACCTTGTCACACTTACAATCTCTTGATTTTTCAAAGTTCATTTTGGAATTTCTTTCGTTGAAATGCAATAGTTGGAATATTTCAGTTGTGTTTTGTCATGTTTTACCTTGTCACACTTACAATCTCTTGTTTTTTAAAAGTTCATTTTGGATTTCTTTCGTTGAAATGCAAGAGTTGGAATATTAAACAAGTATTTTGTTGTGATTTACCTTGTCACTGTTACATTCTCTTGATTTTTCAAAGTTCATTTTGGATTTCTTTCGAAGAAATGCAAGAGTTGGAATATTACAGTAGTGTTTGGTCGTGGTTTACCTTTTCACTGTTACCTTGTCTTGATTTTTCAAAGTTCATTTTGGATTCCTTTCGTTTAAATGCAAGAGTTGGAATATTACAGTAGTGTTTTGTTGTGCTTTACCTTGGCACTGTTACATTCTCTTGATTTTTCAAAGATCATTTTGGATTTATTTCTTTGAAATTCAAGAGTTGGAATATTTCAGTAGTCTTTTGCTGTGGTTTACCTAGTCATAGTTACATTTTCTTGATTTTTCAAAGTTCATTTTGGAATTTCTTTCGTTGAAATACAAGAGTTGGAATACTTCAGTACTGTTTTGTTGTGGTTTACCTTGTCACAGTTACATTCTTTTGATTTTTCAAAGCTCATTTTGGAATTTTTTTCGTTGAAATGCAAGAGTTGGAATATTTCAGTAGTGTTTTGTCGTGGTTTACCATGTCACACTTACATTCTTTGGATTTTTTTTTGTTGAAATACAAGAGTTGGAATATTTCGATAGTGTTTTGTTATGGTTTACAATGTCACAGTTATATTCTCTTGATTTTTCGAAGTTCATTTTTGAATTTCTCTCGTTGAAATGCATGAGTTGGAATATTTCAGTAGTGTTTTGTTATGGTTTACTATGTCACAGTTACATTCTCTGGATTTTTCAAAAAGTTCATTTTTGAATTTCTTTTGTTGAAATGCAAGAGTTGGAATATTTCACTAGTGTTTTATTGTGCTTTACCTAGTCACAGTTACATTCTATTGATTTTTCAAAAAGTTCATTTTTGAATTTCTTTTGTTGAAATGCAAGAGTTGGAATATTTCACTAGTGTTTTATTGTGCTTTACCTAGTCACAGTTACATTCTATTGATTTTTCAAAGCTCATTTTGGATTTCTTTCGTAGATATGCAAGAGATGGAATATTTCAGCAGTGTTTTGTCGTGGTTTACTTTGCAACTGTTACATTCTCTTGATTTTTCAAAGTTCATTTTGGATTTCTTTCGTTTAAATGCATGAGTTGGAATATTACAGTAGTGTCTTGTTGTTCTTTACCTAGTAACACTTACATTTACTTAATTTTTCAAATTTCATTTTGAATTTTTTTCGTTGACGTGAATGTGATTTGTTATTTCAGCAGTGTTATCTTGTTGTTAACCATGTCAAACTTACAATATCCAGATTTTTCAAAGATCCTTTTGGAATTTCTTTCATTGAAAAAAAAGAGTTGGAATATTTCAGAACTGTTTTGTCTTGGTTTACCTTGTCACAGTTACATTTCTTAATTTTCAAAGTTCATTTTGGATTTTTTCGTTGAAATACAAGAGTTGGAATATTTCAGATAGTGTTTTGTTATGGTTTACCTATGTCACAGTTATATTCTCTTGATTTTTCGAAGTTCATTTTGAATTTCTTTCGTTGAAATGCATGAGTTGGAATATTTCAGTAGTGTTTTGTTATGGTTTACCTATGTCACAGTTACATTCTCTTGATTTTTCAAAAAGTTCATGTTTGAATTTCTTTTGTTGAAATGCAAGAGTTGGAATATTTCACTAGTGTTTTGTCGTGGTTTACCTTGTCACAGTTACGTTCTATTGATTTTTCAAAGTTCATTTTGGATTTCTTTCGTTGAAATGCAAGAGTTGGAATATTTCACTAGTGTTTTATTGTGCTTTACCTAGTCACAGTTACATTCTATTGATTTTTCAAAGTTCATTTTGGATTTCTTTCGTAGATATGCAAGAGATGGAATATTTCAGCAGTGTTTTGTCGTGGTTTACTTTGCAACTGTTACATTCTCTTGATTTTTCAGTTCATTTTGGATTTCTTTCGTTTAAATGCAAGAGTTGGAATATTACACTAGTGTTTTGTTGTGCTTTACCTTGTCACTGTTACATTCTCTTGATTTTTTAAAGTTAATTTTGAATTTCTTTCGCTGAAATGCAAGAGTTGGAATATTTCAGTAGTGTTTTGCAGTGGTTTAACTAGTCACAGTTACATTCTCTTGATATTTCAATGTTCATTTGGAATTTCTTTCTTTTAAATACAAGAGTTGGAATATTTCAGTACTGTTTTGTCGTGGTTTACCTTGTCACAGTTACATTCTTTGGATTTTTCAAAGCTCATTTTGGATTTCTTTCGTTGAAATGCAAGAGTTGGAATATTTCAGTAGTGTTTTGTCGTGGTTTACCTTGTCAAACTTACATTCTCTTGATTTTCAATGTTCATTTTGGATTTTTTTTTGTTGAAATCCAAGAGTTGGAATATTTCGATATTGTTTTGTTATGGTTTACCATGTCACAGTTATATTCTCTTGATTTTTCGAAGTTCATTTTTGAATTTCTCTCGTTGAAATGTATGAGTTGGAATATTTCAGTAGTGTTTTGTTATGGTTTACCATGTCACAGTTACATTCTCTTGATTTTTCAAAAAGTTCATTTTTAAATTTCGTTTGTTGAAATGCAAGAGTTGGAATATTTCAGTAGTGTTTTGTCGTGGTTTACCTTGTCACAGTTACGTTCTCTTGATTTTTCAAAGTTCATTTTGGATTTCTTTCGTTGAAATGCAAGAGTTGGAATATTTTACTAGTGTTTTATTGTGCTTTACCTAGTCACAGTTACATTCTATTGATTTTTCAAAGCTCATTTTGGATTTCTTTCGTAGATATGCAAGAGATGGAATATTTCAGTAGTGTTTTGTCGTGGTTTACTTTGCAACTGTTACATTCTCTTGATTTTTCAGTTCATTTTGGATTTCTTTCGTTTAAATGCAAGAGTTGGAATATTGGATTTTGGATTTCTTTTTGGATTTCTCATTTTGGATTTCTTTCGTTGAAATGCAAGAGTTGGAATATTTCAGTAGTGTTTTGTCGTGGTTTACCTTGTCACACTTACATTCTCTTGATTTTCAATGTTCATTTTGGATTTTTTTTGTTGAAATGCAAGAGTTGGAATATTTCGATAGTGTTTTGTTATGGTTTACCATGTCACAGTTATATTCTCTTGATTTTTCGAAGTTCATTTTGAATTTCTCTCGTTGAAATGCATGAGTTGGAATATTTCAGTAGTGTTTTGTTATGGTTTACCTATGTCACAGTTACATTCTCTTGATTTTTCAAAAGTTCATTTTTGGATTTCGTTTCGTTGAAATGCAAGAGTTGGAATATTTCACTAGTGTTTTGTCGTGGTTTACCTTGTCACAGTTACGTTCTATTGATTTTTCAAAGTTCATTTTGGATTTCTTTCGTTGAAATGCAAGAGTTGGAATATTACACAAGTGTTTTGTTGTGGTTTACCTTGTCGCAGTTACATTCTCGTTATTCTTCAAAGTTCATTTTGGATTTCTTTCATAGAAATACAAGAGTTGGAATAATTGAGTAGTGTTTTGTCGTGGTTTACCCTGTCACACTTACATTCTCTTGATTTTTCAAAGTTCATTTTGGATTTCTTTCATAGAAATGCAAGAGTTGGAATATTGCAGTAGTGTTTTGTCGTGGTTTACCTTTTCACTGTTACATTGTCTTGATTTTTCAAAGTTCATTTTGGATTTCTTTCGTTTAAATGCATGAGTTGGAATATTTCAGTAGTGTTTTGTTGTGCTTTACCTTGGCACTGTTACATTCTCTTGATTTTTCAAAGTTCATTTTGGATTTCTTTCGCTGAAATGCAAGAGTTGGAATATTTCAGTTGTGTTTTGTCATGGTTTACCTAGTCACACTTACATTCTCTTGATTTTTCAAAGTTCATTTTAGATTTATTTCGTTAAAATGCAAGAGTTGTATTATTTCAGTAGTGTTTTCTCGTGGTTAACCATGTCATAGTTACATTCTCTTGATTTTTCAAAGCTCATTTTGGATTTATTTCGTTGAAATGCAAGAGTTGGAATATTTCAGTAGTGTTTTGTCGTGGTTTACCTAGTCACACTTACATTCTCTTGATTTTTCAATGTTCATTTTGGATTTCTTTTGTTGAAATTCAAGAGTTGGAATATTTCAGTAGTGTTTTGTTATGGTTTACCATGTCACAGTTATATTCTCTTGATTTTTCGAAGTTCGTTTTTGAATTTCTCTCGTTGAAATGCATGAGTTGGAATATTTCAGTAGTGTTTTGTTATGGTTTACAATGTCGCAGTTACATTCCCTTGATTTTTCAAGTTCATTTTTGAATTTCTTTCGTTGAAATGCAAGAGTTGGAATATTTCAGTAGTGTTTTTTTATGGTTTGCCTTGTTGCAGTTACATTCTCTAGATTATTCAAAGTTAATTTTTGAATTTCTGTCGTTGAAATGCCAGAGTTGGAATATTTCAATAGTGTTTTGTCGTAGTTTACCCTGTCACAGTTACATTCTATTGATTTTTCAAAGTTCATTTTGGATTTCTTTCGTTGAAATGCAAAAGTTGGAATATTTCAGTAGTGTTTTGTCGTGGTGTTTGTTGTGGTTTACCTTGTCACACTTACATTCTCTTGATTTTTCAAAGTTCATTTTGGATTTCTTTCGTTGAAATGCAAGAGTTGGATTCTTTCAGTAGTGGTTTGTCGTGGTTTACCTAGTCAAACTTACATTCTCTTGATTTTTCAAAGTTCGTCTTTGATTTATTTCGTAGAAATGCAAGAGTTGGAATATTTCAGTAGTGTTTTGTTGTGCTTTACCTTGTCAGAGTTACATTCTCTTGATTTTTCAAAGTTCATTTTGAATTTCTTTCGTAGAAATTTCAAGAGCTGGAATATTTCAGTAGTGTTTTGTCGTGGTTTACCTTGTCACTGTTACATTCTCTTGATTTTTCAAAATTCATTTTGGATTTCTTTCGTTGAAATGCAAGAGTTGGAATATTACAGTAGTGTTTTGTTGTGCTTTACCTTGTCACTGTTGCATTCTCTTGATTTTTCAAAGTTTATTTTGGATTTCTTTCGTTGAAATTCAAGAGTTGGAATATTTCAGTAGTGTTTTGTTATGGTTTACCTTGTCACAGTTACATTCTCTTGATTTTTCAAAGTTCATTTTGGAATTTCTTTCGTTGAAATGCAAAAGTTGGAATATTTCAGTAGTGTTTTTGTTGTGGCTTTACCTTGTCACAGCTACATTCTCTTGATTTTTCAAAGATCATTTTGGATTTCTTTCGTTGAAATGCAAGACTTGGAATATTTCAGTAGTGTTTTGTCGTGGTTTACCTTGTCACAGTTACATTCTCTTGATTTTTAAAAGATGATTTTGTATTTCTTTCTTAGAAATGCAAGAGTTGGAATATTTCAGTAATGTTTTGTGGTGGTTTACCGTGTCACAGTTACATTCTGTTGATTTTTCAAAGTTCATTTTGGATTTCTTTCGTTGAAATTGCAAGAGTTGGAATATTTCAGTAGTGTTTTGTTGTGGTTTACCTTGTCACTAGTTACATTCTCTTGATTTTTCAAAGTTCATTTTGGATTTCTTTCGTTGAAATGCAAGAGTTGGAATATTTCAGTAGTGTTTTGTTGTGGTTTACCTTGTCACAGTTACATTCTCTTGATTTTTCGAAGTTAATTCTGGATTTCTTTCGTTGAAATGCAAGAGTTGGGATATTTCAGTAGTGTTTTCTCGTGGTTTACCTTGTTAAACTAACATTCTCTTGATTTTTCAAAGGTCATTTTGGATTTCTTTCGTTGAAATGCAAGAGTTGGAATATTTCAGTAGTGTTTTGTTATGGTTTACCTATGTCGCAGTTACATTCTCTTGATTTTTCAAGTTCATTTTTGATTTCTTTCGTTGAAATGCAAGAGTTGGAATATTTCAGTAGTGTTTTGTCGTGGTTTACCATGTCACAGTTACATTCTCTTGATTTTTCAAAAGTTCATGTTTGGATTTCTTTCGTTGAAATGCAAGAGTTGGAATATTTCAGTACTATCTTATTGTGCTTTTCCGTATCACAGTTGCATTCTCTTAATTTTTCAAAGTTCATTTTGGATTTCTTTCGCTGAAATGCAAGACTTGGAATATTTCAGTAGTGTTTTGTAGTGGTGTACCTTGTCACGGTTACATTCTCTTGATTTTTCAAAGTTCATTTTGAATTTCTTGCGTTGAAATGCAAGAGTTGGAATATTTCAGTAGTGTTTTGTCGTGGTTTACCTTGTCACTCTTACATTCTCTTGATTTTTCAAAGTTATTTTTGGAAATCTTTTGCTGAAATGCAAGGGTTGGATTATTTCAGTAGTGTTTTTTCATGGTTTACCTAATCACAATTAGATTCTCATGATTTTTACAAGTTCATTTTGGATTTATTTTGTTTAAATGCAAGAGTTGGAATAATTTCAGTTAGTGTTTTGTTATGGTTTACCTTGTCACAGTTAAATTCTTTTGATTTTTCAAAGTTCATTTTTGAATTTCTCTCGTTGAAATGCAAGAGTTGGAATATTTCAGTTGTGTTTTGTTGTGGTTTACCTTGTCACAGTTACATTCTCTTGATTTTTCAAAAGTTCATGTTTGGATTTCTTTTATTGAAATGCAAGATTTGGAATATTTCAGTAGTGTTTTGTATTGGTTTACCTTTTCACACTTACATTCTACTTATTTTTCAAAGTTTATTTTGGATTTCTTTCGTTGAAATGCAAAAGTTGGAATATTTCAGTATTGTTTTTTGATGCTATACCTTGTCAAAGTTACATTCTATTAATTTTGCAAAGTTCATTTTTGATTTATTTCGAAGAAAAGCAAGAGTTGGAATGTTTCAGTAGTGTGTTGTCGTACTTTACCTTAAAACAGTTACATTCTCTTGATTTTTCAAAGTTCATTTTGGATTTCTTTCGTAGACATGCAAGAGATGGAATATTTCAGTAGTGTTTTGTCGTGGTTTACTTTTTCAACTGTTACATTCTCTTGATTTTTCAAAGTTCATTTTGGATTTCTTTCGTTGAAATGCAAGAGTTGGAATATTACACTAGTGTTTTGTTGTGCTTTACCTTGTCACTGTTACATTCTCTTGATTTTCAAAGTTCATTTTGGATTTCTTTCGTTTAAATTCAAGAGTTGGAATATTTCAGTAGTGTTTTGTAGTGGTTTACCTTGTCAAACTTACATTCTCTTGATTTTTCAAAGTTCATTTTGGATTTCTTTCTTAGAAATGCAAGAGTTGGAATATTGCAGTAGTGTTTTGTCGTGGTGTTACGCTGTGTTCACTGTTACACTTACATTTCTTGATTTTTCAAAGTTCATTTTGGATTTCTTTCGTTTAAATGCATGAGTTGGAATATTACAGTAGTGTTTTGTTGTGCTTTACCTTGGCACTGTTACATTTTCTTGATTTTTCAAAGTTCATTTTTGATTTCTTTCGTTGAAATGCAGGAGTTGGAATATTTCAGTAGTGTTTTGTTGTGGTTTACCTTGTCACAGTTACATTCTCTTGATATATTCAAGGGATACATTCTCATTCTCAAAGTTTATTTTGGAATTTCTTTCGTTGAAATTCAAGAGTTGGAATATTTCAGTAGTGTTTTGTCATAGTTTACCTTGTAACACTTAAATTCTCTTGATTTTTCAAAGTTCATTTTGGATTTCTTTCGTTGAAATGCAAGAGTTGGAATATTTGAGTAGTGTTTTGTCGTGGTTTGATTTTTCAATGTTCATTTTGGATTTCTTTTGTTGAAATGCAAAAGTTGGAATATTTCAGTAGTGTTTTGTTGTGGTGTTCGTTGTGGTTTACCTTGTCACACTTACATTCTCTTGATTTTTCAAAGTTCATTTTGGATTTCTTTCGTTGAAATGCAAGAGTTGGAATATTACAGTAGTGTTTTGTTGTGCTTTACCTTGTCACACTTACATTCTCTTGATTTTTCAAAGTTCATTTTGGATTTCTTTCGTTGAAATGCAAGAGTTGGAATATTTCAAAAGTGTTTTGTTGTGATTTACCTTGTAACAGTTACATTGTCTTAATTTTTCAAAGTTCATTTTGGATTTCTGTTGTTGAAATGCAAGAGTTGGAATATTTCACTAGTGTTTTGTTGTGCTTTACCTAGTCACAGTTACATTCTATTGATTTTTCAAAAATTCATTTTGGATTTCTTTCGTAGAAATGCAAGAGTTGGAATATTTCAGTAGTGTTTTGTTGTGCTTTACGTTATCACAGTTACATTCTATTGATTTTTCAAAGTTCATTTTGGATTTCTTTCGTAGAAATGCAAGAGATGGAATATTTCAGTAGTGTTTTGTCGTGGTTTACTTTGCAACTGTTACATTCGCTTGATTTTTCAAAGTTCATTTTGGATTTCTTTCGTTGAAATGTAAGAGTTGGAATATTACACTAGTGTTTTGTTGTGCTTTACCTTGGCACTGTTACATTCTCTTGATTTTTCAAAGTTCATTTTGGATTTCTTTCGTTGAAATTCAAGAGTTGGAATATTTCAGTAGTGTTTTGTCGTGGTTTACCTTGTCACACTTACATTCTCTTGATTTTTCAAAGTTCATTTTGAATTTCTTTCGTTGTAATGCAAGAGTTGGAATATTTCAGTAGTGTTTTGTCGTGGTTTACCTTGTCACTGTTACATTCTCTTGATTTTTCAAAATTCATTTTGGATTTCTTTCGTTGAAATGCAAGAGTTGGAATATTACAGTAGTGTTTTGTTGTGCTTTACCTTGTCACTGTTGCATTCTCTTGATTTTTCAAAGTTTATTTTGGATTTCTTTCGTTGAAATTCAAGAGCAGGAATATTTCAGTAGTGTTTTTTTATACTTTACCTAGTCACAGTTACATTCTCTTAATTTTTCAAAGTTCATTTTGGATTTCTTTCATAAAAATGCAAGAGTTGGAATATTTCAATAGTGTTTTGTCGTGGTTTACCATGTCACACTTACATTCTCTTGATTTTTCAATGTTCATTTTGGATTTCTTTTGTTGAAATGCAAGAGCTGGAATATTTCAGTAGTGTTTTGTTATGGTTTACCATTTCACAGTTACATTCTCTTGATTTTTCAAAGTTCATTTTGGAATTTCTTTCGTTGAAATTCAAGAGTTGGAATATTTCAGTACTGTTTTGTCGTGGTTTACCATATCACACTTACATTCGTTTGATTTTTCAAAGCTCATTTTGGATTTCTTTCGTTGAAATGCAAGAGTTGGAATATTTCAGTAGTGTTTTGTCGTGGTTTACCTTGTCACACTTACATTCGCTTGATTTTCAATGTTCATTTTGGGTTTTTTTTTGTTGAAATGCAAGAGTTGGAATATTTCGATAGTGTTTTGTTATGGTTTACCATGTCACAGTTATATTCTCTTGATTTTTCGAAGTTCATTTTTGAATTTCTCTCGTTGAAATGCATGAATTGGAATATTTCAGTAGTTTTTTGTTATGGTTTACCATGTCACAGTTACATTCTCTTGATTTTTCAAAAAGTTCATTTTTGAATTTCTTTTGTTGAAATGCAAGAGTTGGAATATTTCACTAGTGTTTTGTCGTGGTTTACCTTGTCACAGTTACATTCTATTGATTTTTCAAAGTTCATTTTGGATTTCTTTCGTTGAAATGCAAGAGTTGGAATATTTCACTAGTGTTTTGTTGTGCTTTACCTAGTCACAGTTACATTCTTTTGATTTTTCAAAGTTCATTTTGGATTTCTTTCGTTGAAATGCAAGAGTTGAAATATTTCAGTAGTGTTTTGTTGTGCTTTACCTTGTCACAGTTACATTCTCTTGATTTTTCAAAGTTCATTTTGGAATTTCTTTCGTTGAAATACAAGAGTTGGAATATTTCACTACTGTTTTGTCGTGGTTTACCTTGTCACACTTACATTCTTTTGATTTTTCAAAGCTCATTTTGGATTTCTTTCGTTGAAATGCAAGAGTTGGAATATTTCAGTAGTGTTTTGTCGTGGTTTACCTTGTCAAACTTACATTCTCTTGATTTTCAATGTTCATTTTGGATTTTTTTTTGTTGAAATGCAAGAGTTGGAATATTTCGATATTGTTTTGTTATGGTTTACCATGTCACAGTTATATTCTCTTGATTTTTCGAAGTTAATTTTTTAATTTCTCTCGTTGAAATGCATGAATTGGAATATTTCAGTAGTGTTTTGTTATGGTTTACCATGTCACAGTTACATTCTCTTGATTTTTCAGAAAGTTCATTTTTGAATTTCTTTTGTTGAATTGCAAGAGTTGGAATATTTCAATAGTGTTTTGTCGTGGTTTACCTTGTCACACTTACGTTCTATTGATTTTTCAAAGTTCATTTTGGATTTCTTTCGTTGAAATGTAAGAGTTGGAATATTTTACTAGTGTTTTATTGTGCTTTACCTAGTCACAGTTACATTCTATTGATTTTTCAAAGTTCATTTTGGATTTCTTTCGTAGAAATGCAAGAGTTGGAATATTTCAGTAGTGTTTTGTTATGGTTTACCTTTTCACTATTACATTCTCTTGATTTTTCAAATTTCATTTTGGAATTTCTTTCGTTAAAATGCTAAAGTTGGAATATTTCAGTAGAGTTTTGTAGTGGTTTACCTTGTCGCACTTACATTCTCTTGATTTTTCAAAGTTCATTTTGGATTTCTTTCATTGAAATACAAGAGTTGGAATATTTCAGTAGTGTTTTTTCGTGGTTTACCTTGTCACACTTACATTCTCTTGATTTTTCAATGTTCATTTTGGATTTCTTTTGTTGAAATGCAAGAGTTGGAATATTTCAGTAGTGTTTTGTTATGGTTTACCATGTCACAGTTATATTCTCTTGATTTTTCGAAGTTCGTTTTTGAATTTCTCTCGTTGAAATGCATGAGTTGGAATATTTCAGTAGTGTTTTGTTATGGTTTACCTTGTCACAGTTACATTCTCTTGATTTTTCAAAGTTCATTTTAATTTCTTTCGTTGAAATGAAAGAGTTGGAATATTGCACTATTGTTTTGTTATGGTTGACCTTGTCGCAGTTAAATTCTATTGATTTTTCAATGTTAATTTTTGAATTGCTGTGGTTTAATTTAAAGATTTGGAATATTTAACTTGTGTGTTTTATTGGATTAAACTTTCAAATTTAAATTATATTAATATTTCAAAGTTCATTTTGGATTCCTTTCGTTGAAATGCAAGAGTCGGAATATTTCAGTAGTGTTTTGTCATGGTTTACCTTGTCACAGTTACAATCTCTTGATTTTTCAAAGTTCATTTTGGAATTTCTTTCGTTGAAATGCAAAAGTTGGAATATTTCAGTAGTGTTTTGTCGTGGTGTTTGTTGTGGTTTACCTTGTCACACTTACATTCTCTTGATTTTTCAAAGTTCATTTTGGATTTCTTTCGTTGAAATGCAAGAGTTGGATTATTTCAGTAGTGTTTTGTCGTGGTTTACCTTGTCAAAGTTACATTCTATTGATTTTTCAAAGTTCATTTTGGATTTATTTCGTAGAAATGCAAGAGTTGGAATATTTCAGTAGTGTTTTGATGTGCTTTACCTTGTCACAGTTACATTCTCTTGATTTTTCAAAGTTCATTTTGGATTTCTTTCGTAGAAATTTCAAGAGTTGGAATATTTCAGTAGTGTTTTGTCGTGGTTTACCTTGTCACTGTTACATTCTCTTGATTTTTCAAAATTAATTTTTGATTTCTTTCGTTTAAATGCAAGAGTTGGAATATTACAGTAGTGTTTGTTGTGCTTTACCTTGTCACTGTTGCATTCTCTTGATTTTTCAAAGTTTATTTTGGATTTCTTTCGTTGAAATTCAAGAGTTGGAATATTTCAGTAGTGTTTTGTTATGGTTTACCTTGTCACAGTTACATTCTCTTGATTTTTCAAAGTTCATATTTGAATTTCTTTCGTTGAAATGCAAGAGTTGGAATATTTCAGTAGTTTTTTTTTATACTTTACCTAGTCACAGTTACATTCTCTTAATTTTTCAAAGTTCATTTTGGATTTCTTTCATAAAAATGCAAGAGTTGGAATATTTCAATAGTGTTTTGTTGTGGTTTACCATGTCACACTTACATTCTCTTGATTTTTCAATGTTCATTTTGGATTTCTTTTGTAGAAATGCGCAAGAGCTGGAATATTTCAGTAGTGTTTTGTTATGGTTTACCATTTCACACTTACATTCTCTTGATTTTTCAAAGTTCATTTTGGATTTCTTTCGCTGAAATGCAAGAGTTGGAATATTTCAGTAGTGTTTTGTTGTGGTTTACCTTGTCATAGTTACATTCTCTTGATTTTTCAAAGTTCATTTTGGAATTTCTTTCGTTGAAATGATAGAGTTGGAATATTTCAGTAGTGTTTTGTCGTGGTTTACCATGTCACACTTAAATTCTCTTGATTTTTCAAAGTTCATTTCGGATTTTTTTCGTTGAAATGCAAGAGTTGGAATATTTCAGTAGTGTTTTGTCGTGGTTTACCTTTTCAAACTTACATTCTCTTGATTTTCAATGTTCATTTTGGATTTTTTTTTGTTGAAATCCAAGAGTTGGAATATTGTTTTGTTATGGTTTACCATGTCACAGTTATATTCTCTTGATTTTTCGAAGTTCATTTTTGAATTTCTCTCGTTGAAATGCATGAGTTGGAATATTTCAGTAGTGTTTTGTTATAGTTTACCATGTCACAGTTACATTCTCTTGATTTTTCAAAAAGTTCATGTTTTAATTTATTTTGTTTAAATGAAAGAGTTGGAATATTTCACTATTGTTTTGTCGTGGTTTACCTTGTCACAGTTACATTCTATTGATTTTTCAAAGTTTATTTTTGGATTTCTTTCGTTGAAATGCAAGAGTTGGAATATTTCACTAGTGTTTTGTTGTGCTTTACCTAGTCACAGTTACATTCTCTTAATTTTTCTAAGTTCATTTTTGATTTCTTTCGTAGAAAAGCAAGAGTTGGAATATTTCAGTAGTGTTTTGTTGTGCTTTACCTTATCACAGTTACATTCTCTTGATTTTTCAAAGTTCATTTTGGATTTCTTTCGTAGACATGCAAGAGATGGAATATTTCAGTAGTGTTTTGTCGTGGTTTACTTTGCAACTGTTACATTCGCTTGATTTTTCAAAGTTCATTTTGGATTTCTTTCGTTGAAATGCAAGAGTTGGAATATTACACTAGTGTTTTGTTGTGCTTTACCTTGTCACTGTTACATTCTCTTTATTTTTCAAAGCTCATTTTGGATTTTTTTCGTTGAAATTCAAGAGTTGGAATATTTCAGTAGTGTTTTGTTGTGGTTTACCTTGTCACAGTTAGATTCTTTTGATTTTTCAAAGTTCATTTTGGATTTCATTCGTTGAAATGCAAGAGTTGGAATATTTCAGTAGTGTTTTGTCGTGGTTTACCATGTCACACTTACATTCTTTTGATTTTTCAAAGCTCATTTTGGATTTCTTTCGTTGAAATGCAAGAGTTGGAATATTTCAGTAGTGTTTTGTCGTGGTTTACATTGTCACACTTACATTCTCTTGATTTTCAATGTTCATTTTGGATTTTTTTTTGTTGAAATACAAGAGTTGGAATATTTCGATAGTGTTTTGTTATGGTTTACAATGTCACAGTTATATTCTCTTGATTTTTCGAAGTTCATTTTTGAATTTCTCTCGTTGAAATGCATGAGTTGGAATATTTCAGTAGTGTTTTGTTATGGTTTACTATGTCACAGTTACATTCTCTGGATTTTTCAAAAAGTTCATTTTTAAATTTCTTTTGTTGAAATGCAAGAGTTGGAATATTTCAGTAGTGTTTTGTTATGCTTTACCTAGTCACAGTTACATTCTATTAATTTTTCAAAGTTCATTTTGGATTTCTTTCGTTGAAATGCAAGAGTTGGAATATTTTACTAGTGTTTTATTGTGCTTTACCTAGTCACAGTTACATTCTATTGATTTTTCAAAGCTCATTTTGGATTTCTTTCGTAGATATGCAAGAGATGGAATATTTCAGTAGTGTTTTGTCGTGGTTTACTTTGCAACAGTTACATTCTCTTGATTTTTCAAAGTTCATTTTGGATTTCTTTCGTTGAAATGCAAGAGTTGGAATATTACACTAGTGTTTTGTTGTGCTTTACCTTGTCACAGTTACATTCTCTTTATTTTTCAAAGTTCATTTTGGATATCTTTCATTGAAATGCAAGAGTTGGAATATTTCAGTAGTGTTTTGTAGTGGTTTACTTTCTCACACTTACATTCTCTTGATTTTTCAAAGTTCATTTTGGATTTCTTTCTTAGAAATGCAAGGGTTGGAATATTGCAGTAGTGTTTTGTCGTGGTTTACCTTTTCACTGTTACATTGTTTTGATTTTTCAAAGTTCATTTTGGATTTCTTTCGTTTAAATGCATGAGTTGGAATATTACAGTAGTGTTTTGTTGTGCTTTACCTTGGCACTGTTACATTCTCTTGATTTTTCAAAGTTCATTTTGGATTTTTTTCGTTAAAATGCAAAAGTTGGAATATTTCAGTTGTGTTGTGTCGGGGTTTACCTAGTCGCACTTACATTCTCTTGATTTTTAAAAGTTAATTTTGGAATTTATTTATTTGAAATTAATGATTTGTAATATTTGAGTAGTGTTTTTTCTGGGTTTACATTGTCACTCTTATATTATATTGATTTTTAAAAGATCATTGTGGATTTCTTTCTTTGAAATGCAAGAGTTGGAATATTTCAGTAGTGTTTTGTCGTGGTTTACCTAGTCACACTTACATTCTCTTGATTTTTCAATGTTCATTTTGGATTTCTTTTGTTGAAATGCAAGAGTTGGAATATTTCAGTAGTGTTTTGTTATGGTTTACCATGTCACAGTTATATTCTCTTGATTTTTCGAAGTTCGTTTTTGAATTTCTATCGTTGAAATGCATGAGTTGGAATATTTCAGTAGTGTTTTGTTATGGTTTACCATGTCACAGTTACATTCTCTTGATTTTTCAAGTTCATTTTTGAATTTCTTTCGTTGAAATGCAAGAGTTGGAATATTTCAGTAGTGTTTTTTTATTGTTTGCCTTGTTGCAGTTACATTCTCTTGATTATTCAAAGTTAATTTTTGAATTTATGTCGTTGAAATGCCAGAGTTGGAATATTTCAATATTGTTTTGTCGTAGTTTACCCTGTCACAGTTACATTCTATTGATTTTTCAAAGTTCATTTTGGATTTCTTTCGTTGAAATGCAAAAGTTGGAATATTTCAGTAGTGTTTTGTCATGGTTTACCTTGTCACAGTTACAATCTCTTGATTTTTCAAAGTTCATTTTGGAATTTCTTTCGTTGAAATGCAAAAGTTGGAATATTTCAGTAGTGTTTTGTCGTTGTGTTTGTTGTGGTTTACCTTGTCACACTTACATTCTCTTGATTTTTCAAAGTTCATTTTGGATTTCTTTCGTTGAAATGCAAGAGTTGGATTCTTTCAGTAGTGGTTTGTCGTGGTTTACCTTGTCAAAGTTACATTCTATTGATTTTTCAAAGTTCATTTTGGATTTATTTCGTAGAAATGCAAGAGTTGGAATATTTCAGTAGTGTTTTGTTGTGCTTTACCTTGTCACAGTTACATTCTCTTGATTTTTCAAAGTTCATTTTGGATTTCTTTCGTAGAAATTTCAAGAGCTGGAATATTTCATTAGTGTTTTGTCGTGGTTTACCTTGTCACTGTTACATTCTCTTGATTTTTCAAAATTCATTTTGGATTTCTTTCGTTTAAATGCAAGAGTTGGAATATTACAGTAGTGTTTTGTTGTGCTTTACCTTGTCACTGTTGCATTCTCTTGATTTTTCAAAGTTTATTTTGGATTTCTTTCGTTGAAATTCAAGAGTTGGAATATTTCAGTAGTGTTTTGTTATGGTTTACCTTGTCACAGTTACATTCTCTTGATTTTTCAAAGTTCATATTTGAATTTCTTTTGTTGAAATGCAAGAGTTGGAATATTTCAGTAGTGTTTTGTTATGCTTTACCTAGTCACAGTTACATTCTTTTAATTTTTCAAAGTTCTTTTTGGATTTCTGTCATAAAAATGCAAGAGTTGGAATAATTCAATAGTGTTTTGTCGTGGTTTACCTTGTCACACTTACATTCTCTTGATTTTTCAATGTTAATTTTGGATTTCTTTTGTTGAAATGCAAGAGCTGGAATATTTCAATAGTGTTTTGTCGTGGTTTACCATGTCACACTTACATTCTCTTGATTTTTCAAAGTTCATTTTGGATTTCTTTCGCTGAAATGCAAGAGTTGGAATATTTCAGTAGTGTTTTGCCGTGGTTTAATTTGTCATAGTTACATTCTCTTGATTTATCAAAGTTCATTTTGGAATTTCTTTCGTTGAAATGCAAGAGTTGGAATATTTCAGTACTGTTTTGTCGTGGTTTACCATGTCACACTTACATTCTTTTGATTTTTCAAAGCTCATTTTGGATTTTTTTTCGTTGAAATGCAAGAGTTGGAATATTTCAGTAGTGTTTTGTCGTGGTTTACCTTGTCACACTTACATTCTCTTGATTTTCAATGTTCATTTTGGATTTTTTTTTGTTGAAATCCAAGAGTTGGAATATTTCGATAGTGTTTTGTTATGGTTTACCATGTCACAGTTATATTCTCTTGATTTTTCGAAGTTCATTTTTGAATTTCTCTCGTTGAAATGCATGAATTGGAATATTTCAGTAGTTTTTTGTTATGGTTTACCATGTCACAGTTACATTCTCTTGATTTGTCAAAAAGTTCATGTTTGAATTTCTTTTGTTGAAATGCAAGAGTTGGAATATTTCACTAGTGCTTTGTCGTGGTTTACCTTTTCACAGTTACGTTCTATTGATTTTTTAAAGTTCATTTTGGATTTCTTTCGTTGAATTGCAAGAGTTGGAATATTTCAGTAGTGTTTTGTTGTGCGTTACCTAGTCACAGTTACATTCTCTTAATTTTTCTAAGTTCATTTTGGATTTCTTTCGTAGAAAAGCAAGAGTTGGAATATTTCAGTAGTGTTTTGTTGTGCTTTACCTTATCACAGTTACATTCTCTTGATTTTTCAAAGTTCATTTTGGATTTCTTTCGTAGACATGCAAGAGATGGAATATTTCAGTAGTGTTTTGTCGTGGTTTACTTTGCAACTGTTACATTCTCTTGATTTTTCAAAGTTCATTTTGGATTTCTTTCGTTGAAATGTAAGAGTTGGAATATTACACTAGTGTTTTGTTGTGCTTTACCTTGTCACTGTTACATTCTCTTGATTTTTCAAAGTTCTGTTTGGATTTCTTTCGTTGAAATTCAAGAGTTGGAATATTTCAGTAGTGTTTTGTCGTGGTTTACCTTGTCACACTTACATTCTCTTGATTTTTCAAAGTTCATTTTGGATTTCTTTCGTAGAAATGCAAGAGTTGGAATATTGCAGTAGTGTATTGTCGTGGTTTACCTTTTCACAGTTACATTCTTTTGATTTTTCAAAGTTCATTTTGGATTTCTTTCGTTGAAATGCAAGAGTTGGAATATTTCAGTAGTGTTTTGTTGTGCTTTACCTTGGCACTGTTACATTCTCTTGATTTTTCAAAGTTCATTTTGGATTTCTTTCGTTGAAATGCAAGAGTTGGAATATTTCAGTTGTGATTTGTCATGGTTTACCTTGTCGCATTTACATTCTCTTGATTTTTCAAAGTTCATATTTGAATTTATTTCGTTAAAATGCAAGAGTTGGAATATTTCAGTAGTGTTTTTTCATGGTTTACCTTGTCACACTTACATTCTCATGATTTTTCAATGTTCATTTTGGATTTCTTTTGTTGAAATGCAAAAGTTGGAATATTTCAGTAGTGTTTTGTCGTGGTGTTCGTTGTGGTTTAACTTGTCACACTTACATTCTCTTGATTTTTTGAAGTTCATTTTGGATTTCTTTCGTTGAAATGCAAGAGTTGGATTCTTTCAGTAGTGTTTTTTCGTGGTTTACCTTGTCACACTTACATTCTCTTGATTTTTCAAAGTTCATTTTGGATTTCTTTCGTTGAAATGCAAGAGTTGGAATATTTCAAAAGTGTTTTGTTATGATTTACCTTGTAACAGTTACATTGTCTTAATTTTTCAAAGTTCATTTTGGATTTCTGTTGTTCAAATGCAAGAGTTGGAATATTTCACTAGTGTTTTGTTGTGCTTTACCTAGTCACAGTTACATTCTATTGATTTTTCAAAAATTCATTTTGGATTTCTTTCGTAGAAATGCAAGAGTTGGAATATTTCAGTAGTGTTTTTTTGTCTTTACCTTGTCACAGTTACATTCTATTGATTTTTCAAAGTTCATTTTGGATTTCTTTCGTAGATATGCAAGAGAGGGAATATTTCAGTAGTGTTTTGTCGTGGTTTACTTTGCAACTGTTACATTCTCTTGATTTTTCAAAGTTCATTTTGGATTTCTTTCGTTGAAATGCAAGAGTTGGAATATTACACTAGTGTTTTGTTGTGCTTTACCTTGTCACTGTTACATTCTCTTGATTTTTCAAAGTTCATTTTGGATTTCTTTCGTTGAAATTCAAGAGTTGGAATATTTCAGTAGTGTTTTGTTGTGGTTTACCTTGTCACACTTACATTCTCTTGATTTTTCAAAGTTCATTTTGGATTTCTTTCGTAGAAATGCAAGAGTTGGAATATTGCAGTAGTGTTTTGTCGTGTTTTACCTTGTCACTGTTACATTCTCTTGATTTTTCAAAATTCATTTTGGATTTCTTTCGTTGAAATGCAAGAGTTGGAATATTACAGTAGTGTTTTGTTGTGCTTTACCTTATCACTGTTGCATTCTCTTGATTTTTCAAAGTTCATTTTGGATTTCTTTCGTTGAAATTCAAGAGCAGGAATATTTCAGTAGTGTTTTTTTATACTTTACCTAGTCACAGTTACATTCTCTTAATTTTTCAAAGTTCATTTTGGATTTCTTTCATAAAAATGCAAGAGTTGGAATATTTCAATAGTGTTTTGTCGTGGTTTACCATGTCACACTTACATTCTCTTGATTTTTCAATGTTCATTTTGGATTTCTTTTGTTGAAATGCAAGAGCTGTAATATTTCAGTAGTGTTTTGTCATGGTTTACCTTGTCACAATTACATTCTCTTGATTTTTTAAAGTTCATTTTGGATTTCTTTCGTTGAAATTCAAGAGTTGGAATATTTCAGTTTTGTTTTATCGTGGTTTACCTTGTCACACTTACATTCTCTTGATTTTTCAAAGTTCATTTTGGATTTCTTTCGTAGAAATGCAAGAGTTGGGATATTGCAGTAGTGTTTTGTCGTGGTTTACCTTTTCACTGTTACATTATCTTTATTTTTCAAAGTTCATTTTTGATTTCTTTCGTTTAAATGCAAGAGTTGGAATATTACACTAGTGTTTTGTTGTGCTTTACCTTGGCACTGTTACATTCTCTTGATTTTTCAAAGTTCATTTTGGATTTCTTTCGCTGAAATGCAAGAGTTGGAATATTTCAGTTGTGTTTTGTTGTGGTTTACCTTGTCACAGTTACATTCTCTTGATATTTCAAAGTTCATTTTGGGATTTCTTTTGTCGAAATGCAAGGGTTGGAATATTTCAGTAGTTTTTCGTCGTGGTTTACCTTGTCACACTTAGATTCTCTTGATTTCTACATGTTCATTTGGTATTTCTTTTGTTGAAATGAAAGAGTTGGAATATTTTATTGATGTTTAGTCATGGTTTAACATGTAACAGTTAGATGCTCTTGATTTTTCGAAGTTCGTTTTTGAATTTCTCTCGTTGAAATGCATGAGTTGGAATATTTCAGTAGTGTTTTGTTATGGTTTACCGTGTCACAGTTACATTCTCTTGATTTTTCAAAGTTCATTTTTGAATTTCTTTCGTTGAAATGCAAGAGTTGGAATATTTCAGTTGTGTTTTTTTATGGTTTACCTTGTCACAGCTACATTCTCTTGATTTTTCAAAGTTCATTTTTGAATTTCTTTTGTTGAAATGCAAGAGTTGGAATATTTCACTAGTGTTTTGTCGTGGCTTACCTTGTCACAGTTACATTCTATTGATTTTTCAAAGTTCATTTTGGATTTCTTTCGTTGAAATTCAAGAGTTGGAATATTTCAGTAGTGTTTTGTCATGGTTTACCTTGTCACAGTTACAATCTCTTGATTTTTCAAAGTTCATTTTGGAATTTCTTTCGTTGAAATGCAAGAGTTGGAATATTTCAGTAGTGTTTTGTCATGGTTTACCTTGTCACACTTACATTCTCTTGATTTTTCAAAGTTCATTTTGGATTTCTTTCGTTGAAATGCAAGAGTTGGATTCTTTCACTAGTGTTTTGTTGTGGTTTACCTTGTCACAGTTACATTCTCTTGATTTTTGAAAGTTCATTTTGGATTCCTTTCCTTAAAATGTAAGATTTGGAATATTTCAGTAGTGTTTTGTGGTGGTTTGCGTTGTCACAGTTATATTCTATTGATTTTTCAAAGTTCATTTTGGAATTTCTTTCGCTGAAATGCAAGAGTTGGAATATTTCAGTAGTGTTTTGTCGTGGTTTTTGTTGTGGTTTACCTTGTCACACTTACATTCTCTTGATTTTTCAAAGTTCATTTTGTATTTCTTTCGTTGAAATGCAAGAGTTGGATTCTTTCAGTAGTGTTTTGTCGTGGTTTACCTTGTCACAGTTACATTCTCTTGATTTTTCAAAGTTCATTTTGGATTTCTTTCGTTGAAATGCAAGAGTTGGAATAATTCAAAAGTGTTTTGTTATGATTTACCTTGTAACAGTTAAATTGTCTTAATTTTTCAAATTTCATTTTGGATTTCTGTTGTTGAAATTCAAGAGTTGGAATATTTCACTAGTGTTTTGTTGTGCTTTACCTTGTCAAAGTTACATTCTATTGATTTTTCAAAGTTCATTTTGGATTTATTTCGTAGAAATGCAAGAGTTGGAATATTTCAGTAGTGTTTTGTTGTGCTTTACCTTGTCACAGTTACATTCTCTTGATTTTTCAAAGTTCATTTTGGATTTCTTTCGTAGAAATTTCAAGAGTTGGAATATTTCAGTAGTGTTTTGTCGTGGTTTACCTTGTCATTGTTACATTCTCTTGATTTTTCAAAATTCATTTTGGATTTATTTCGTTGAAATTCAAGAGTTGGAATATTTCAGTAGTGTTTTGTTATGGTTTACCTTGTCACAGTTACATTCTCTTGATTTTTCAAAGTTCATATTTGAACTTTGTTTTGTTGTGGTTTACCTTGTCAAAGTTAAATTCTCTTGATTTTTCAAAGTTCATTTTGGATTTCTTTCGTTGAAATGCAAGACTTGGAATATTTCACTAGTGGTTTGTTGTGATTTACCTTGTCGCACCTACAATTTCTTGATTTTTCAAAGTTCATTTTTGAATTTCTGTCGTTGAAATGCAAAAGTTGGAATATTTCAGTAGTGTTTTGTCGTGGTGTTTGTTGTGGTTTACTTTGTCACACTTACATTCTCTTGATTTTTCAAAGTTCATTTTGGATTTCTTTCGTTGAAATGCAAGAGCTTGGATTCTTTCAGTAGTGTTTTGTCGTGGTTTACCTTGTCAAAGTTACATTCTATTGATTTTTCAAAGTTCATTTTGGATTTATTTCGTAGAAATGCAAGAGTTGGAATATTTCAGTAGTGTTTTGTTGTGCTTTACCTTGTCACAGTTACATTCTCTTTATTTTTCAAAGTTCATTTTGGATTTCTTTCGTAGAAATTTCAAGAGCTGGAATATTTCAGTAGTGTTTTGTAGTGGTTTACCTTGTCATTGTTACATTCTCTTGATTTTTCAAAATTCATTTTGGATTTCTTTCGTTGAAATGCAAGAGTTGGAATATTACAGTAGTGTTTTGTTGTGCTTTACCTTGTCACTGTTGCATTCTCTTGATTTTTCAAAGTTCATTTTGGATTTCTTTCGTTGAAATTCAAGAGCTGGAATATTTCAGTAGTGTTTTGTTATGGTTTACCTTGTCACAGTTACATTCTCTTGATTTTTCAAAGTTCATATTTGAATTTCTTTCGTTGAAATGCAAGAGTTGGAATATTTCAGTAGTGTTTTTTTATACTTTACCTAGTCACAGTTACATTCTCTTAATTTTTAAAAGTTCATTTTGGATTTCTTTCATAAAAATGCAAGAGTTGGAATATTTCAATAGTGTTTTGTCGTGGTTTACCATGTCACACTTACATTCTCTTGATTTTTCAATGTTCATTTTGGATTTCTTTTGTTGAAATGCAAGAGCTGGAATATTTCAATAGTGTTTTGTTATGGTTTACCATGTCACACTTACATTCTCTTGATTTTTCAAAGTTCATTTTGGATTTCTTTCGCTGAAATGCAAGAGTTGGAATATTTCAGTAGTGTTTTGTTGTGGTTTACCTTGTCATAGTTACATTCTCTTGATTTTTCAAAGTTCATTTTGAATTTCTTTCGTTGAAATGCAAGAGGTGGAATATTTCAGTATTGTTTTGTCGTGGTTTACCATGTCACACTTACATTCGTTTGATTTTTCAAAGCTCATTTTGGATTTCTTTCGTTGAAATGCAAGAGTTGGAATATTTCAGTAGTGTTTTGTCGTGGTTTACCTTGTCACAGTTACATTCTCTTGATTTTCAATGTTCATTTTGGATTTCTTTTGTTGAAATGCAAGAGTTGGAATATTTCGATAGTGTTTTGTTATGGTTTACCATGTCACAGTTATATTCTCTTGATTTTTCGAAGTTCATTTTTGAATTTCTCTCGTTGAAATGCATGAGTTGGAATAATTCAGTAGTTTTTTGTTATGGTTTACCATGTCACAGTTACATTCTCTTGATTTGTCAAAAAGTTCATGTTTGAATTTCTTTTGTTGAAATGCAAGAGTTGGAATATTTCACTAGTGTTTTGTCGTGGTTTACCTTTTCACAGTTACATTCTATTGATTTTTCAAAGTTCATTTTGGATTTCTTTCGTTGAAATGCAAGAGTTGGAATATTTCACTAGTGTTTTGTTGTGCTTTACCTAGTCACAGTTACATTCTATTGATTTTTCAAAGTTCATTTTGGATTTCTTTCGTAGAAATGCAAGAGTTGGAATATTTCAGTAGTGTTTTGTTGTGCTTTACCTTGTCACAGTTACATTCTCTTGATTTTTCAAAGTTCATTTTGGATTTCTTTCGTAGACATGCAAGAGATGGAATATTTCAGTAGTGTTTTGTCGTGGTTTACTTTGCAACTGTTACATTGTCTTGATTTTTCAAAGTTCATTTTGGATTTCTTTCGTTTAAATGCAAGAGTTGGAATATTACACTAGTGTTTTGTTGTGGTTTACCTTGGCACTGTTACATTCTCTTGATTTTTCAAAGTTCATTTTGGATTTCTTTCGCTGAAATGCAAGAGTTGGAATATTTCAGTAGTGTTTTGTTGTGGTTTACCTTGTCACAGTTACATTCTCTTGATTTTTCAAAGTTCATTTTTGAATTTCTTTCGTTGAAATGCAAGAGTTGGAATATTTCAGTAGTGTTTTGTCGTGGTTTACCTTGTCACACTTAAATTCTTTTGATTTTTCAAAGCTCATTTTTGATGTCATTCGTTGAAATGCAAGAGTTGGAATATTTGAGTAGCGTTTTTTCGTGGTTTACCTTGTCACACTTAAATTCTCTTGATTTTTCAATGTTCATTTTGGATTTCTTTTGTTGAAATGCAAGAGTTGGAATATTTCAGTAGTGTTTTGTTATGGTTTACCATGTCACAGTTATATTCTCTTGATTTTTCGAAGTTCGTTTTTGAATTTCTCTCGTTGAAATGCATGAGTTGGAATATTTCAGTAGTGTTTTGTTATGGTTTACCATGTCACAGTTACATTCTCTTGATTTTTCAAAGGTCATTTTTGAATTTCTTTCGTTGAAATGCAAGAGTTGGAATATTGCAGTTGTGTTTTTTTATGGTTTAACTTGTCGCAGTTACATTCTCTTGATTTTTCAAAGCTCATTTTTGAATTTCTTTCGTTGAAATGCAAGATTTGGAATATTTCAGTTGTGTTTTGTCGTGTTTTACATTGTCACTGTTACATTCTCTTGATTGTTCCAAGTTTCTTGTGGATTTCTTTCGTTGAAATACAAGAATTGGAATATTTCAGTAGTGTTTCGTCGTGGTTTACCTTGTCGCAATTACATTATCTTTATTTTTTAAAGTTCATTTTGGAATTTCTTTCGTTGAAATGCAAAAGTTGGAATATTTCAGTAGTGTTTTGTCGTGGTGTTTGTTGTGGTTTACCTTGTCACACTTACATTCTCTTGATTTTTCAAAGTTCATTTTGGATTTCTTTCGTTGAAATGCAAGAGTTGGAATCTTTCAGTAGTGTTTTGTCGTGGTTTACCTTGTCACAGTTACATTCTCTTGATTTTTCAAAGTTCATTTTGGATTTCTTTCGTTGAAATGCAAGAGTTGGAATATTTCAAAAGTGTTTTGTTATGATTTACCTTGTAACAGTTACATTCTCTTAATTTTTCAAAGTTCATTTTGGATTTCTGTTGTTGAAATGCAAGAGTTGGAATATTTCAGTAGTGTTTTGTTGTGCTTTACCTAGTCAAAGTTACATTTTATTGATTTTTCAAAGTTCATTTTGGATTTATTTCGTAGAAATGCAAGAGTTGGAATATTTCAGTAGTGTTTTGTTGTGCTTTACCTTGTCACAGTTACATTCTCTTGATTTTTCAAAGTTCATTTTGGATTTCTTTCGTAGAAATTTCAAGAGTTGGAATATTTCAGTAGTGTTTTGTCGTGGTTTACCTTGTCATTGTTACATTCTCTTGATTTTTCAAATTTCATTTTGGATTTATTTCGTTGAAATTCAAGAGTTGGAATATTTCAGTAGTGTTTTGTTATGGTTTATCTTGTCACAGTTACATTCTCTTGATTTTTAAAAGTTCATATTTTAATTTCTTTCTTTGAAATGCAAGAGTTGGAATATTTCAGTATTGTTTTTTTATGCTTTACCTATTCACAGTTACATTCTTTTAATTTTTCAATGTTCATTTTGGATTTCTGTCATAAAAATGCAAGAGTTGGAATATTTCAATAGTGTTTTGTCGTGGTTTACCATGTCACACTTACATTCTCTTGATTTTTCAATGTTCATTTTGGATTTCTTTTGTTGAAATGCAAGAGCTGGAATATTTCAGTAGTGTTTTGTTATGGTTTACCATGTCACAGTTACATTCTCTTGATTTTTAAAGTTCATTTTTGAATTTCTCTCGTTGAAATACAAGAGTTGGAATATTTCAGTAGTGTTTTATTATGGTTTACCTTGTCACAGTTACATTCTCTTGATTTTTCAAAGTTCATCTTTGAATTACTTTCGTTGAAATGCATGAGTTGGAATATATCACTAGTGTTTTGTCGTGGTTTACCTTGTCACAGTTACATTCTATTGATTTTTCAAAGTTCATTTTGGATTTCTTTCGTTGAAATGCAAGAATGGGAATATTTCAGTAGTGTTTTGCTGTGCTTTACCTAGTCACAGTTACATTCTCTTAATTTTTCAAAGTTCATTTTGGATTTCTTTCGTAGAAATGCAAGAGTTGGAATATTTCAGTAGTGTTTTGTCATGGTTTACCTTGACACTGTTACATTCTCTTGATTTTTCAAAGTTCATTTTGGATTTCATTCGTTGAAATGCAAAAGTTGGAATATTTCAGTCGTGTTTTGTCATGGATTGACCTTGTCACACTTACAATCTCTTGATTTTTCAAAGTTCATTTTGGATTTCTTTTGTTGAAATGCAAGAGTTGGAATATTTCAGTAGTGTTTTGTCGTGGTTTACCTTGTCACACTTACATTCTCTTGATTTTTCAAAGTTCATTTTGGATTTCTTTCGTAGAAATGCAAGAGTTGGGATATTGCAGTAGTGTTTTGTCGTGGTTTACCTTTTCACTGTTACATTGTCTTGATTTTTCAAAGTTCATTTTGGATTTCTTTCGTTTAAATGCAAGAGTTGGAATATTTCAGTAGTGTTTTGTTGTGCTTTACCTTGACACTGTTACATTCTCTTGATTTTTCAAAGTTCATTTTGGATTTCTTTCGTTGAAATGCAAGAGTTGGAATATTTCAGTAGTGTTTTGTCCTGGTTAATCTTGTCACAGTTACATTCTCTTTATTTTTCAAAGTTCATTTTGGAATTTATTTCGTTTAAATGCAAAAGTTGGAATATTTCAGTAGTGTTTTGTCGTGGTGTTCGTTGTGGTTTACCTTGTCACACTTACATTCTCTTGATTTTTCAAAGTTCATTTTGGATTTCTTTCGTTGAAATGCAAGAGTTGGAATATTTCAATAGTGTTTTTTAGTGGTTTACCTTTTCACAGTTACATTTTCTTTATTTTTCAAAGTTTATTTTGGATTTCTTTCATCGAAATGCAAGAGTTGGAATATTTGAGTAGTGTTGTTTTGTGGTTTACCTTGCAACTCTTACATTCTCTTGCTTTTTCGAATTTCATTTTGGATTCCTTTCGTTGAAATGCAAGAGTTGGAATATTTCACTAGTGTTTTGTTGTGCTTTACCTAGTCACAGTTACATTCTATTGATTTTTCAAAGTTCATTTTGGATTTCTTTCGTAGAAATGCAAGAGTTGTAATATTTCAGTAGTGTATTTTAGTGGTTTACCTTGTCACAGATACATTCTCTTGATTTTTCAAAGTTCATTTTGGATTTCTTTCGTAGAAATGCAAGAGATGGAATATTTCAGTAGTGTTTTGTCGTGGTTTACTTTGCAACTGTTACATTCTCTTGATTTTTCAAAGTTCATTTTGGATTTCTTTCGTTGAAATGCAAGAGTTGGAATATTACACTAGTGTTTTGTTGTGCTTTACCTTGGCACTGTTACATTCTCTTGATTTTTCAAAGTTCATTTTGGATTTCTTTCGCTGAAATGCAAGAGTTGGAATATTTCAGTAGTGTTTTGTTGTGGTTTACCTTGTCACAGTTACATTCTCTTGATATTTCAAAGTTCATATTGGAATTTCTTTCGTTGAAATGCAAGAGTTGGAATATTTCAGTAGTGTTTTGTCGTGGTTTACCTTGTCACACTTACATTCTTTTGATTTTTCAAAGCTCATTTTGGATTTCTTTCGTTGAAATGCAAGAGTTGGAATATTTCAGTAGTGTTTTGTCGTGGTTTACCTTGTCACACTTACATTGTCTTGATTTTTCAAAGCTCATTTTGGATTTCTTTTGTTGAAATGCAAGAGTTGGAATATTTCAGTAGTGTTTTGTTATGGTTTACCATGTCACAGTTATATTCTCTTGATTTTTCGAAGTTCGTTTTTGCATTTTTTTCGTTGAAATACATGAGATGGAATATTGCAGTTGTGTTTTTTTATGGTTTACCTTGTCATAGTTACATTCTCTTGCTTTTTCAAAGTTCATTTTTGAATTTCTGTTGTTGAAATGCAAGAGTTGGAATATTTCAGTTGTCTTTTGTTATGGTTTACCTTGTCACAGTTACATTCTTTTGATTTTTCAACGCTCATGTTTGGATTTATGTCGTTGAAATGTAAGAGTTGGATTATTTCAGTTGTGTGTTGTCGAGGTTTGCCATTTCAAAGATACGTTCTCTTGATTGTTCCAAGTTTCTTTTTGATTTATTTAGTTGAAATACAAAAGTCGGAATATTGCACTAGTGTTTTGTAGTGGTTTACATTGTCATAGTTACATTCTATTTATTTTTCAAAGTTCATTTTGGAATTTCTTTCGTTGAAATGCAAAAGTTGGAATATTTCAGTAGTGTTTTGTCGTGGTTTTTGTTGTGGTTTATCTTGTCACACTTACATTCTCTTGATTTTTCAAAGTTCATTTTGGATTTCTTTCGTTGAAATGCAAGAGTTGGAATATTTCAGTAGTGTTTTGTGGTTGTTTACCTTGTCACACTTATATTCTCTTGATTTTTCAAAGTTCATTTTGGATTTCTTTCGTTGAAATGAAAGAGTTGGACTATTTCAAATGTCTGATGTTATGGTTTAACTTGTAACAGTTACATTGTCTAAATTTTTCAAAGTTCATTTTGGATTTCTGTTGTTGAAATGCAAGAGTTGGAATATTTCACTAGAGTTTTGTTGTGCTTTACCTAGTCACAGTTACATTCTATTGATTTTTCAAAGTTCATTTTGGATTTATTTCGTAGAAATGCAAGAGTTGGAATATTTCAGTAGTGTTTTGTTGTGCTTTACCTTGTCACAGTTACATTCTCTTTATTTTTCAAAGTTCATTTTGGATTTCTTTCGTAGAAATTTCAAGAGTTGGAATATTTCAGTAGTGTTTTGTCGTGGTTTACCTTGTCATTGTTACATTCTCTTGATTTTTCAAAATTCATTTTGGATTTCTTTCGTTGAAATGCAAGAGTTGGAATATTACAGTAGTGTTTTGTTGGGCTTTACCTTGTCACTGTTGCATTCTCTTGATTTTTCAAAGTTTATTTTGGATTTATTTCGTTGAAATTCAAGAGTTGTAATATTTCAGTAGTGTTTTGTTATGGTTTACCTTGTCACAGTTACATTTTCTTGATTTTTCAAAGTTCATATTTGAATTTCTTTCGTTGAAATGCAAGAGTTGGAATATTTCAGTAGTGTTTTGTTATGCTTTACCTAGTCACAGTTACATTCTCTTAATTTTTCAAAGTTCATTTTGGATTTCTTTCATAAAAATGCAAGAGTTGGAATATTTCAATAGTGTTTTGTCGTGGTTTACCATGTCAATTCAATTCAATTCAATTCAATTTATTCGAATAAAAACATAACACAAACATTAATAACAATAAAGATCCTAGAAGATAACTTGTTAAGGACCAAGAGAAAAAAAAATTAAAGTAACACTGAAAGAGAAAAAAAAATAGGAGAATAAAACATGGCTAATTAGAGCAAATTTGTTAAAAATGGAAATATTAAATTATACCATCAAGTTTTGTTACATTTTTATACAACTTGCAGAAACTTGTGGCTAGTTCAACACTGGAGGGAATTTTGTTCCATTGAATAATAGATTTGTAAATGGGAGATTGCTGGGCAGCACTAGAAACTCATTTAGGAATTTTAAAGGCTCTATTGGATGAACGGAGACAATGGGCTTCCGAATTATTAATATTATAATAGGTTAGGAGTTGAGGTGGAAGATTATTGTGGAAAGCAGAGTAAGCAAGCGATAAATTTAGTTTTTGTATGATTTGATCAAGTGGAGCTATGCCAAAATCTGAATACAAATCACGAGTTGGATATAGACGGGGAAGCCGAAAAACTGCTTTAATGGCGCGGTTTTGGGCAAATTTGAGTTTTTTAATGAAGGACCGTTTTGTATTTCCCCAAACTGATCCGCAATAAGAAAGGTAAGGAAAAATAAAGGAATAATAGAGGGTAACTAGGATGTCAGGAGGAAGAAAATAATTCACACGGTTAATCATAGCTACTTGTCTCAAAATTATTGCTGTTATGTAAGAAATATGATTAGAGAATGACAAGCATGAGTAAATAAATACACCAAGAAACTTGGCAACCTCCACTTGTGGGATGATGTCGGAGGAGTACCTGAGACCAAGAGCAGGTTGAATAACGTCTTTGTTGTAGGGGGTTCTGAATAACACTATTTGACTTTTTTTGCTATTAATGGTCATGTTATTCGTAAGGCACCACGCCTGGACTCTGTTCAGAAGGACTTGGGCAGAGGTTACTGCCAATGGTAGATTGGTGCCAGTGATGAAGAAGTTGCTGTCATCAGCAAATAATACAGGATACACTGAAGGGCCCAGGTCTATAACAAGATCATTGATATACAGGAGAAATAAAATAGGGCCCAGAACGGAGCCTTGCGGGACACCCCTACGAACAGGTAAGAGCTGAGAGGATACTCCACCTAAGCTCACACTCTGCACCCTTCCAGCTAGATAAGAGTCAAACAAAGAGAGGGGAACACCACGAATACCGTAACTATTTAATTTGCTTATTAAAATACTATGATCGACCATGTCAAAGGCCTTAGAAAAATCCAAAAATAAGCCCAATAAAGTTTTTTTAAGGTCGAGTTGTGAGCGTATGAACTGTTTTGCGTCAATTAGAGCATGAGAAGTTGAGAATTTCGGCCTAAAGCCATATTGGTGAGGAGAAATCAAGGATACGGAATGCTGACTGTCAAACAGAAAGGGAGACAGACGTCTGAAGATGATTCTCTCGAGCACTTTGGATATAACAGGAAGAATTGAGATTGGACGATAATTACCTATCTCAGTTGGATCGCCCTTTTTAAGAACTGGAATAACAATGGCTGACTTTAGTAAATCAGGGAAAACTCTGTGGGTTAAAGATAGGTTGGCAATATGCTTGATGGGCTCGTAAACAAAAGGAGATATGGTCTTCAGGAGCTTATTACTTAATCCAAGACAGTCAGGAGTAAAACTATTAGGGAGAGAACCGATGATTTGAAGTACCTCATTGCTATCAGTTGGGCAGAAAAACATGGATCTAAAATTGAAGCAAGGAAATACAGCCTGTGAGGAGGAGCGGGAGTCAGTATGAGGAACATTCAAAAAATAATTATTAAATGCATCAGGTGCATGTAAAGGGTCAATTAATCTACCATTTGTGTCTTTAAGGCGAATAGGTATAGACTTTGATTTTCTATTTTTTGAAAGTATATCATTAATGGTGGACCATATCTTTTTCAGATTTCCTTTGCAATTGAGAATTTTTGTATAATAATAATTTTTCTTCGCTTCACGGATGAGTTTAGTGTATAAGTTTTTATAATTTTTATAATTAGATAGGTCAATATTACCACTGGTCTTACAGGCTAACTTATATAATTTGTTTTTACGATTTGAGGAGACAATGAGGCAATTTGAAATTCAGGGGCAAATAGGGATATTTTTCCGGTTAGGTCTACGAATAGGAAAATTTGAATGGATAATCTCACTTAGCCTTTGCGCAAAACCATTTGTGGCAGAATTTACCTCGTGACAATTTAAGACATCGGACCAGTCAGTGGTTCTTAGGCAATCGATGAAATGGTTTATATTTGCAGAACTGTAGTTTCGAGTAGGTGTTGGGATATTAATTCTAGACCGTAGAGGTAGTGGTTGCGAAGGTAGAGACAAGTAAATAGGAAAATGGTCTGACAGATCCGAAAATAATATATTTGAGGACAGGTCATTTCCCAGGGAAGTGGATAAAAAAATGTTGTCAATTAATGTTGAAGTTGATCTCACAGGATCGACTCTACTGGGGAAAAAAATTGTGGGTAGAAGACCACTCGCGGTTACCGATTCAAAAAAAGTTTCAGATTCAATATTTTTACCAACATTGAGTAGGTTGCAATTAAAGTCCCCAAGAACTATTGCCTTTTTATGGGGTAGATTAATAAATTAGAAAAATCATCAAATAGATTACAAAAACATGAGGTCGGAAATGGAGGAGGTTTATAAAATAAGGAGAGTATATAGGAATTTTGGCCAATAACTATGTTAACAATTATTGAATAAATACATCTGAGATTTATTTGTGTAGAGAAAATAGATTCGCACTCTGATAGCCTGGTAAAAATTACATTTTAACGGATGTAAAGTGAGATACCACCAGAACACTTTGTCAATCTCCTGGGCATATGGATTATTTGGTAACCAGGGAGTAAAAAATCACTAGTGTCATCATTATCGGAAAGCCATGTCTCTGTTAATCCTATTACATTGAAAGGGCAGACATCATTAATTGAAATTAAATCTTTAAACTTGAGCCACTTATCCCAGATGCTTCTGATGTTGAAACAAAGAACATTAAGGGAATTATTATTTACTAGTTTTGGCTTCACATTAGTAGCAAAATCGAAAATATCAAGGTATTTACAACTAGCATTTGTTAAGGTACCAGGGAGGCTGCTTATAGGGTTGGCATGCTGATTATCATCTATATCGGGATAATTAAAAACAATGTTATTGGAAAGGGATAAATTAGTTAAAAACGAAAAGTCACACATTAAATAGTCGTCAGGCGTTCTGATTGTGACTCAATCAGCCTATGTTGGCTTAAAACACTCTCAATTTGAATTTCTGCTTCAGAAACTATGGTCTCACCAAAGTGAGTTTTTGCCAAATTCTTCAGAATAATGCATTTCAACTGATTGGGTAACTCTAATTGGGAGATGAGCATAGAGGTAACTGTAAAGCTGGCTAATTTAAAGTACACGTTTGATTCATCTTCCAAAGCATTTGGAGAAACTGTGTGAAATCTGTGGGGAGTAATTCCAGGTAGCTTTGTCGGTTTTGATGTCTTTCCTTGCGTAGGATTTTCCGAAAGGGGGTTCTTCAGGTTTTTTGGGGGGCACTTGCTATCAAGGGGAACCATGCATTAGTTTTGTCTCGGATGAGATTATTCTGAAAACTTTCAACACTAGGGGAAGCATTGGGAACTCTTGGTGTCCTGGGGGATGCTGGGTGCCTGGGGCCTGGTGGGGGTTCAGGGGCTGTTGGTTGCCTGGGGCCTGTTGGGGGACGGGGGACTCTTGGTGTCCTTGGGACTTGCATTGCTACAAAAGGGATTGGAGGTTGTTGCTCTTTTGCTATTCTTAGTATCTCTGCCCTTTGTTTATATTTGGGACAGCTTCCTTTATCTAGGGACTGGTGTTTGCCCTTACAATTAGTACATATTAGGTCAAATTGACAGTTTGACTCATTATGGTCCTTGCCAAGGCAAATCTTACAAATGTTGGAATCCTCTCTACAGTATTTATCTGAGTGACCAAGCTTTAGACATTTAGTACACTGTAATGGCTTTTATTTGTAAGGCTTGAATGATTTTTTTTGGGCAAAGAGGAACATTCTGTCAATATTAAATTGACCTTGAAGCTCAAACAACACAGTTTTAAAGTTTGTGGTTTCAGTGGTTTCGCAACCAAAGGTATGGAAACTCGAGACCGGAATGCATTCGCCTTTTTCATTCATCAATGCTTCCATCAGGTCCGAGTTTAGAAATGATATAGGGATATGGTAGAGCACTATCTTTGTTTTTATTGGGCTTGGGGACCACAGGTGGGCTGTGACAACAACATTTTCAACACTTTTTAGCTCCATTACCTTTTTCACTGATGTGGGATCGTTCAAAAGGATATCTAGGGATCCTGATCTGTTTATATTCATATTAAAGTTGCAACGAATGGTCTTGAAGAGGGAAACTCGCAACTTTGGTAGATCACGGTTGGTAAACAAGCAATTATCAGATTGGGAAACTAGTTGAATAATTACCGGGGAATCGGCTGGATTTCTTGAAGAGTTGTTCGTGGTATCGGTTAGATGTATTATTGCTAAATCTGGTGGACTTTTTGTTCTCTGTCTTCTACGCTTAGCCGAGTTTACTATCTTAAAGCCTTCTTCATCTTTTTCAGTATCAGTTGTTGAGGGTGATGGACATTGGGTGGTATCCATGTTTAGGGTATGAATACTCTTCAAAGAGGTCGCTGGTACATTCGCAGCTTTAGGGGGGGCTTTAGCAAGGGCTTTCGAAGATGGTTGAAATGGTGACTTACTCACATCCTTATCAGGAGGTTGTTTTGGAGGCTCCTTTTTTCCAAACATTTGAGCTATTCAAAATCACAAATTCGAACACTAATTAGAAATTGACACAGTTACATTCTCTTGATTTTTAAAGTTCATTTTTGAATTTCTCTCGTTGAAATACAAGAGTTGGAATATTTCAGTAGTGTTTTATTATGGTTTACCTTGTCACAGTTACATTCTCTTGATTTTTCAAAGTTCATCTTTGAATTACTTTCGTAGAAATGCAAGAGTTGGAATATTTCAGTAGTGTTTTGTCATGGTTTACCTTGTCACTGTTACATTCTCTTGATTTTTCAAAGTTCATTTTGGATTTCTTTCGTTGAAATGCAAAAGTTGGAATATTTCAGTAGTGTTTTGTCGTGGTTTGACCTTGTCACACTTACAATCTCTTGATTTTTCAAAGTTCATTTTGGATTTCTTTTGTTGAAATGCAAGAGTTGGATTCTTTCAGTAGTGTTTTGTCGTGGTTTACCTTGTCACACTTACATTATCTTGATTTTTTAAAGTTCATTTTGGATTTCTTTCGTAGAAATGCAAGAGTTGGAATATTGCAGTAGTGTTTTGTCGTGGTTTACCTTTTCACTGTTACATTGTCTTGATTTTTCAAAGTTCATTTTGGATTTCTTTCGTTTAAATGCAAGAGTTGGAATATTACAGTAGTGTTTTGTTGTGCTTTACCTTGTCACTGTTACATTCTCTTGATTTTTCAAAGTTCATTTTGGATTTCTTTTGTTGAAATGCAAGAGTTGGAATATTTCAGTAGTGTTTTGTCATGGTTTACCTTGTCACAGTTACATTCTCTTGATTTTTCAAAGTTCATTTTGGAATTTCTTTCGTTGAAATGCCAAAGTTGGAATATTTCAGTAGTGTTTTGTCGTGGTGTTTGTTGTGGTTTACCTTGTCACACTTACATTCTCTTGATTTTTCAAAGTTCATTTTGGATTTCTTTCGTTGAAATGCAAGAGTTGGATTCTTTCAGTAGTGTTTTGTCGTGGTTTACCTTGTCACACTTACATTCTCTTGATTTTTCAAAGTTCATTTTGGATTTCTTTCGTTGAAATTCAAGAGTTGGAATATTTCAAAAGTGTTTTGTTATGATTTACCTTGTAACAGTTACATTCTCTTAATTTTTCAAAGTTCATTTTGGATTTCTATTGTTGAAATGCAAGAGTTGGAATATTTCACTAGTGTTTTGTTGTGCTTTACCAAGTCACAGTTACATTCTATTGATTTTTCAAAGTTCATTTTGGATTTCTTTCGTAGAAATGCAAGAGTTGGAATATTTCAGTAGTGTTTTGTCGTGCTTTACCTTGTCACTGTTACATTCTCTTGATTTTTCAAAGTTCATTTTTGAATTTCTCTCGTTGAAATGCAAGAGTTGGAATATTTCAGTAGTGTTTTATTATGGTTTACCTTGTCACAGTTACATTCTCTTGATTTTTCAAAGTTCATTTTTGAATTACTTTCGTTGAAATGCAAGAGTTGGAATATATCACTAGTGTTTTGTCGTGGTTTACCTTGTCACAGTTACATTCTGTTGATTTTTCAAAGTTCATTTTGTATTTCTTTCGTTGAAATGCAAGAGTTGGAATATTTCAGTAGTGTTTTGTTGTGCTTTAACTAGTCACAGTTACATTCTCTTAATTTTTCAAAGTTCATTTTGGATTTCTTTCGTAGAAATGCAAGAGTTGGAATATTTCAGTAGTGTTTTGTCATGGTTTACCTTGTTACTGTTACATTCTCTTGATTTTTCAAAGTTCGTTTTGGATTTCTTTCGTTGAAATGCAAAAGTTGGAATATTTCAGTAGTGTTTTGTCGTGGTTTTACCTTGTCATACTTACAATCTCTTGATTTTTCAAAGTTCATTTTGGAATTTCTTTCGTTTAAATGCAAGAGTTCGAATATTTCAGTACTGTTTTGTCATGGTTTACCTTGTCACACTTACATTCTCTTGATTTTTCAAAGTTCATTTTGGATTTCTTTCGTTGAAATGCAAGAGTTGTATTCTTTCAGTAGTGTTTTGTCGTGGTTTACCTTGTCACACATACATTCTCTTGATTTTTCAAAGTTCATTTTGGATTTCTTTCGTTGAAATGCAAGAGTTGGAATATTTCAAAAGTGTTTTGTTATGATTTACCTTGTAACAGTTACATTCTCTTAATTTTTCAAAGTTCATTTTGGATTTCTGTTGTTGAAATGCAAGAGTTGGAATATTTCACTAGTGTTTTGTTGTGCTTTACCTAGTCACAGTTACATTCTATTGATTTTTCAAAGTTCATTTTGGATTTCTTTCGTAGAAATGCAAGAGTTGGAATATTACAGTAGTGTTTTGTTGTGCTTTACGTTGTCACAGTTACATTCTCTTGATTTTTCAAAGTTTAATTTGGATTTCTTTCGTAGACATGCAAGAGATGGAATATTTCAGTAGTGTTTTGTCGTGGTTTACTTTGAAACTGTTACATTCTCTTGATTTTTCAAAGTTCATTTTGGATTTCTTTCGTTGAAATGCAAGAGTTGGAATATTACACTAGTGTTTTGTTGTGCTTTACCTTGTCACTGTTACATTCTCTTGATTTTTCAAAGTTCATTTTGGATTTCTTTCGTTGAAATTCAAGAGTTGGAATATTTCAGTAGTGTTTTGTCGTGGTTTACCTAGTCACAGTTACATTCTCTTAATTTTTCAAAGTTGATTTTGGATTTCTTTCGTAGAAATGCTAGAGTTGGGATATTGCAGTAGTGTTTCGTCATGGTTTACCTTTTCACTGTTACATTGTCTTGATTTTTCAAAGTTCATTTTGGATTTATTTCGTTTAAATGCATGAGTTGGAATATTACAGTAGTGTTTTGTTGTGCTTTACCTTGTCACTGTTACATTCTCTTGATTTTTCAAAGTTCATTTTGGATTTCTTTCGTTGAAATGCAAGAGTTGGAATATTTCAGTAGTGTGTTGTTGTGCTTTACCTTGTCACAGTTACATTCTCTTGATTTTTTAAAGTTCATTTTGGAATTTCTTTCGTTGAAATGCAAGAGTTGAAATATTTCAGTAATGTTTTTTTGTAGTTTACCTTGTCAAAATCACATTCTCTTAATTTTTGAAAGTTCGTTTTGGATTTCTTTCGTTGAAGTGCAAGAGTTGGAATATTTCAGTATTGTTTTTTAGTGGTTACATTATCACACATACATTATGTTTATATTTCAAAGTTAATTTTTGATTTCTTTCGTTGAAATGGAAGAGTTTGAATATTTAAGTAGTGTTTTGTCGTGGTTTACCTTGTCACAGTTACATTCTCTTGATTTTTCAAAGTTCAATTTGGATTTCTTTCGTAGACATGCAAGAGACGGAATATTTCAGTAGTGTTTTGTCGTGGTTTACTTTGCAACTGTTACATTCTCTTGATTTTTCAAAGTTCATTTTGGATTTCTTTCGTTGAAATGCAAGAGTTGGAATATTACACTAGTGTTTTGTTGTGCTTTACCTTGTCACTGTTACATTCTCTTGATTTTTCAAAGTTCATTTTGGATTTCTTTCGTTGAAATTCAAGAGTTGGAATATTTCAGTAGTGTTTTGTCGTGGTTTACCTTGTCACACTTACATTCTCTTGATTTTTCAAAGTTCATTTTAGATTTCTTTCGTAGAAACGCAAGAGTTGGAATATTGCACTAGTGTTTTGTCGTGGTTTACCTTTTCACTGTTACATTGTCTTGATTTTTCAAAGTTCATTTTGGATTTCTTTCGTTTAAATGCAAGAGTTGGAATACTACACTAGTGTTTTGTTGTGCTTTACCTTGGCACTGTTACATTCTCTTGATTTTTCAAAGTTCATTTTGGATTTCTTTCGTTGAAATGCAAGAGTTGGAATATTTCAGTAGTGTGTTGTTGTGGTTTACCTTGTCACAGTTACATTCTCTTGATTTTTCAAAGTTCATTTTGGAATTTCTTTCGTGGAAATGCAACAGTTGGAATATTTCAGTAGTGTTTTGTTATGGTTTACCATGTCACAGTTACATTCTCTTGATGTTCCAAAGTTCATTTTGGATTTCTTTCATTGAAATTCAAGAGTTTGAATATTTCAGTGGTGTTTTATCGTGGATTACCTTGACACAGTTACATTCTCTTGATTTTTCAAAGTTCATTTTGGATTTCTTTCGTTTAAATGGAAGAGCTGGAGTATTTCAGTAGTGTTTTGTCGTGGTTTACCTTGTCACAGTTACATTCTCTTGATTTTTCAAAGTTCAATTTGGATTTCTTTCGTCGAAATGCAAGAATGGGAATATTTCAGTAGTGTTTTGTTGTGCTTTACCTAGTCACAGTTACATTCTCTTAATTTTTCAAAGTTGATTTTGGATTTCTTTCGTAGAAAGGCAAGAGTTGGAATATTTCAGTAGTGTTTTGTCATGGTTTACCTTGTCACTGTTACATTCTCTTGATTTTGCAAGAGTTGGAATATTTCAGTAGTGTTTTGTTGTGCTTTACCTAGTCACAGTTACATTCTCTTGATTTTTCAAAGTTCATTTTGGATTTCTTTCGTAGAAATGCAAGAGTTGGGATATTTCAGTAGTGTTTTGTTGTGCTTTACCTAGTCACAGTTACATTCTCTTGATTTTTTAATGTTCATTTTGTATTTATTTCGTAGAAATGCAAGAGTTGGAATATTTCAGTAGTGTTTTGTAGTGGTTTACATTGTCACTGCTACATTCTCTTGATTTTTCAAAGTTCATTTTGGATTTTTTTCGTTGAAATGCAAGAGTTGGAATATTACAGTAGTGTTTTGTTGTGCTTTACCTTGTCACTGTTACATTCTCTTGATTTTTCAAAGTTCATTTTGGATTTTTTTCCGTTGAAATTCAAGAGTTGGAATATTTCAGTAGTGTTTTGTTATGGTTTACCTTGTCACAGTTACATTTTCTTTATTTTTAAAAGTTCATATTTGAATTTCTTTCGTTGAAATGCAAGAGTTGGAATATTTCAGTATTGTTTTGTTATGCTTTACCTATTCACAGTTAAATTCTCTTAATTTTTCATAGTTCATTTTGGATTTGTTTCATAAAAATGCAAGAGTTGGAATATTTCAATAGTATTTTGTCGTGGTTTATCTTGTCACACTTACATTCTCTTGATTTTTCACTGTTCATGTTGGATTTCTTTTGTTGAAATGCAAGAGCTGGAATATTTCAGTAGTGTTTTGTTATGGTTTACCATGTCACAGTTACATTCTCTTGATTTTTTAAAGTTCATTTTTGAATTTCTCTCGTTGAAATGCAAGAGTTGGAATATTGCAGTAGTGTTTTGTCGTGGTTTACCTTGTCACACTTACATTCTCTTGATTTTTCAAAGTTCATTTTGGATTTCTTTCGTAGAAATGCAAGAGTTGGAATATTGCAGTAGTGTTTTGTCGTGGTTTACCTTTTCACTGTTACATTGTCTGGATTTTTCAAAGTTCATTTTGGATTTCTTTCGATTAAATGCAAGAGTTGGAATATTACAGTAGTGTTTTGTTGTGCTTTACCTTGGCACTGTTACATTCTCTTGATTTTTCAAAGTTCATTTTGGATTACTTTCGTTGAAATGCAAGAGTTGGAATATTTCAGTAGTGTTTTGTCATGGTTTACCTTGTCACAGTTACAATCTCTTGATTTTTCAAAGTTCATTTTGGAATTTCTTTCGTTGAAATGCCAAAGTTGGAATATTTCAGTAGTGTTTTGTCGTGGTGTTTGTTGTGGTTTACCTTGTCACACTTACATTCTCTTGATTTTTCAAAGTTCATTTTGGATTTCTTTCGTTGAAATGCAAGAGTTGCATTATTTCAGTAGTTTTTTGTCGTGGTTTACCTAGTCACACTTACATTCTCTTGATTTTTGAAAGTTTATTTTGAATTTCTTTCGTTGAAATGTAAAAGTTGGAATATTTCAAAGTTTTTTGTTATGATTTACCTTGTAAGAGTCATATTCTCTTTATTTTTCAAAGTTCATTTTGAATTTCTGTTGTTGAAATGCAAGAGTTTGAATATTTCACTAGTGTTTTGTTGTGCTTTACCTTGTCATAGTTACATTCTCTTGATTTTTCAAATTTCATTTTGGATTTCTTTCGTAGAAATGCAAGAGTTGGAATATTTCAGTAGTGTTTTGTCGTGCTTTACCTTGTCACTGTTACATTCTCTTGATTTTTCAAAGTTCATTTTTGAATTTCTCTCGTTGAAATGCAAGAGTTGGAATATTTCAGTAGTGTTTTATTATGGTTTACCTTGTCACAGTTACATTCTCTTGATTTTTCAAAGTTCATTTTTGAATTACTTTCGTTGAAATGAAAGAGTTGGAATATATCAGTAGTGTTTTGTCGTGGTTTACCTTGTCACTGTTACATTCTGTTGACTTTTCAAAGTTCATTTTGTATTTCTTTCGTTGAAATGCAAGAGTTGGAATATTTCAGTAGTGTTTTGTTGTGCTTTAACCAGTCACAGTTACATTCTCTTAATTTTTCAAAGTTCATTTTGGATTTCTTTCGTAGAAATGCAAGAGTTGGAATATTTCAGTAGTGTTTTGTCATGGTTTTCCTTGTTACTGTTACATTCTCTTGATTTTTCAATTTTCGTTTTGGATTTCTTTCGTTGAAATGCAAAAGTTGGAATATTTCAGTAGTGTTTTGTCGTGGTTTTACCTTGTCATACTTACAATCTCTTGATTTTTCAAAGTTCATTTTGGAATTTCTTTCGTTTAAATGCAAGAGTTCGAATATTTCAGTAGTGTTTTGTCATGGTTTACCTTGTCACTCTTACATTCTCTTGATTTTTCAAAGTTCATTTTGGATTTCTTTCGTTGAAATGCAAGAGTTGGATTCTTTCAGTAGTGTTTTGTCGTGGTTTACCTTGTCACACATACATTCTCTTGATTTTTCAAAGTTCATTTTGGATTTCTTTCGTTGAAATGCAAGAGTTGGAATATTTCAAAAGTGTTTTGTTATGATTTACCTTGTAACAGTTACATTCTCTTAATTTTTCAAAGTTCATTTTGGATTTCTGTTGTTGAAATGCAAGAGTTGGAATATTTCACTAGTGTTTTGTTGTGCTTTACCTAGTCACAGTTACATTCTATTGATTTTTCAAAGTTCATTTTGGATTTCTTTCGTAGAAATGCAAGAGTTGGAATATTCCAGTAGTGTTTTGTTGTGCTTTACCTTGTCACAGTTACATTCTCTTGATTTTTCAAAGTTTATTTTGGATTTCTTTCGTAGACATGCAAGAGAGGGAATATTTCAGTAGTGTTTTGTCGTGGTTTACTTTGCAACTGTTACATTCTCTTGATTTTTCAAAGTTCATTTTGGATTTCTTTCGTTGAAATGCAAGAGTTGGAATATTACACTAGTGTTTTGTTGTGCTTTACCTTGTCACTGTTACATTCTCTTGATTTTTTAAAGTTCATTTTTGATTTCTTTCGTTGAAATTCAAGAGTTGGAATATTTCAGTAGTGTTTTGTCGTGGTTTACCTTGTCACACTTACATTCTCTTGATTTTTCAAAGTTGATTTTGGATTTCTTTCGTAGAAATGCAAGAGTTGGAATATTGAAGTAGTGTTTTGTCGTGGTTTACCTTTTCACTGTTACATTGTCTTGATTTTTCAAAGTTCATTTTGGATTTCTTTCGTTGAAATGCAAGAGTTGGAATATTACAGTAGTGTTTTGTTGTGATTTACCTTGGCACTGTTACATTCTCTTGATTTTTCAAAGTTCATTTTGGATTTCTTTCGTTGAAATGCAAGAGTTGGAATATTTCAGTAGTGTTTTGTTGTGGTTTACCTTGTCACAGTTACATTCTCTTGATTTTTCAAAGTTCATTTTTGAATTTCTTTCGTTGAAATGCAACAGTTGGAATATTTAAGTAGTGTTTTGTCATGGTTTACCTTGTCACAGTCACATTCTCTTGATTTTTCAAAGTTAATTTTGGATTTCTTTCGTTGAAATGCAAGAGTTTGAATATTTCAGTTGTGTTTTGTCGTGGTTTACCTTGTCACAGTTACATTCTCTTGATTTTTCAAAGTTAATTTTGGATTTCTTTCGTTGAAATGCAAGAGTTTGAGTATTTCAGTAGTGTTTTGTCGTGGTTTACCTTGTCACAGTTACATTCTATTGATTTTTCAAAGTTCAATTTGGATTTCTTTCGTCGAAATGCAAGAATGGGAATATTTCAGTAGTGTTTTGTTGTGCTTTACCTAGTCACAGTTACATTCTCTTAATTTTTCAAAGTTGATTTTGGATTTCTTTCGTAGAAATGCAAGAGTTGGAATATTGCACTAGTGTTTTGTCATGGTTTACCTTGTCACTGTTACATTCTCTTGATTTTGCAAGAGTTGGAATATTTCACTAGTGTTTTGTTGTGCTTTACCTAGTCACAGTTACATTCTATTGATTTTTCAAAGTTCATTTTGGATTCCTTTCGTAGAAATGCAAGAGTTGGTATATTTCAGTAGTGTTTTGTTGTGCTTTACCTTGTCACAGTTACATTCTCTTGATTTTTAAAAGTTCATTTTTGAATTTCTTTCGTTGAAATGCAAGATTTGGAATATTTCAGTAGTGTTTTGTCGTGCTTTACCTTGTCACAGTTACATTTTCTTGATTTTTCAAAGTTTATTGTGGATTTCTTTCGTTGAAATGCAAGAGTTGGAATATTACAGTAGTGTTTTGTTGTGCTTTACCTTGTCACTGTTACATTCTCTTGATTTTTCAAAGTTAATTTTGGATTTTTTTCCGTTGAAATTCAAGAGTTGGAATATTTCAGTAGTGTTTTGTTATGGTTTACCTTGTCACAGTTACATTCTCTTGATTTTTCAAAGTTCATATTTGAATTTCTTTCGTTGAAATGCAAGAGTTGGAATATTTCAGTAGTGTTTTGTTGTGCGTTACCTAGTCACAGTTACATTCTCTTAATTTTTCTAAGTTAATTTTGGATTTCTTTCGTAGAAAATGCAAGAGTTGGAATATTTCAGTAGTGTTTTGTCGTGGTTTACCTTGTCACTGTTACATTCTCTTGATTTTGCAAAGTTCATTTTGGATTTTTTTCGTTGAAATGCAAGAGTTGGAATACTACAGTAGTGTTTTGTTGTGCTTTACCTTGTCACAGTTACATTCTCTTGATTTTTCAAAGTTCATTTTGGATTTTCTTTCCGTTGAAATGCAAGAGTTGGAATATTTCAGTAGTGTTTTGTTATGGTTTACCTTGTCAAACTTACATTCTCTTGATTTTTCAAAGTTCATTTTGGATTTCTTTCGTAGAAATGCAGGAGTTGGAATATTTCAGTAGTGTTTTATCGTGGTTTACCTTGACACAGTTACATTGTTGATTTTTCGAGGTTCATTTTGGACTTCTGTCTTCGAAATACAAGAGTTGGAATTTTTCAGCAGTGTTTTTTCGAGCTTTACATTGTCACACTTAGATTCTCTTGATTTTTCAAAGTTCATGTTTGGATTTCTTTTCGTTGAAATGCAAGAGTTGGAATATTTCAGTAGTGTTTTGTTGTGCTTTACATTGTCGCAGTTACATTCTATTGATTGTTCGAAGTTCATTTTTGTATTTATTTCGTTTAAATGCAAGAGTTGGAATATTTTAGTAGTGTTTTGTCTTAGTTTATCTTGTGACACTTTTCATTCTCTTGATTATTAAAAGTTTATTTTGTATTTCTTCGTTGAAATGCAAGAGTTGGAATATTGCAGTAGTGTTTTGTCGTGGTTTACCTTTTCACTGTTACATTGTCTGGATTTTTCAAAGTTCATTTTGGATTTCTTTCGATTGAAATGCAAGAGTTGGAATATTTCAGTAGTGTTCTGTTGAGCTTTACCTTGACACTGTTACCTTCTCTTGATTTTTCAAAGTTCATTTTGGATTTCTTTCGTTGAAATGCAAGAGTTGGAAAATTTCAGTAGTGTTTTGTCATGGTTAATCTTATCACAGTTACATTCTCGTTATTTTTCAAAGTTCATTTTGGAATTTCTTTCGTTGAAATGCCAAAGTTGGAATATTTCAGTAGTGTTTTGTCGTGGTGTTTGTTGTGGTTTACCTTGTCACACTTACATTCTCTTGATTTTTCAAAGTTCATTTTGGATTTCTTTCGTTGAAATGCAAGAGTTGGATTCTTTCAGTAGTGTTTTGTCGTGGTTTACCTTGTCACACTTACATTCTCTTGATTTTTGAAAGTTCATTTTGGATTTCTTTCGTTGAAATGCAAGAGTTGGAATATTTCAAAAGTGTTTTGTTATGATTTACCTTGTAACAGTTACATTCTCTTAATTTTTCAAAGTTCATTTTGAATTTCTGTTGTTGAAATGCAAGAGTTGGAATATTTCACTAGTGTTTTGTTGTGCTTTACCTAGTCACAGTTACATTCTATTGATTTTTCAAAGTTCATTTTGGATTTCTTTCTTAGAAATGCAAGAGTTGGAATATTTCAGTAGTGTTTTGTCGTGCTTTACCTTGTCACTGTTACATTCTCTTGATTTTTCAAAGTTCATTTTTGAATTTCTCTCGTTGAAATGCAAGAGTTGGAATATTTCAGTAGTGTTTTATTATGGTTTACCTTGTCACAGTTACATTCTCTTGATTTTTCAAAGTTCATTTTTGAATTACTTTCGTTGAAATGCAAGAGTTGGAATATATCACTAGTGTTTTGTCGTGGTTTACCTTGTCACATTTACATTCTGTTGATTTTTCAAAGTTCATTTTGTATTTATTTCGTTGACATGCAAGAGTTGGAATATTTCAGTAGTGTTTTGCTGTGGTTTACCTAGTCACAGTTACATTCTCTTAATTTTTCAAAGTTCATTTTGGATTTCTTTCGTAGAAATGCAAGAGTTGGAATATTTCAGTAGTGTTTTGTCATGGTTTTCCTTGTTACTGTTACATTCTCTTGATTTTTCAATTTTCGTTTTGGATTTCTTTCGTTGAAATGCAAAAGTTGGAATATTTCAGTAGTGTTTTGTCGTGGTTTTACCTTGTCATACTTACAATCTCTTGATTTTGCAAAGTTCATTTTGGAATTGCATTCGTTTAAATGCAAGAGTTCGAATATTTCAGTACTGTTTTGTCATGGTTTACCTTGTCACACTTACATTCTCTTGATTTTTCAAAGTTCATTTTGGATTTCTTTCGTTGAAATGCAAGAGTTGTATTCTTTCAGTAGTGTTTTGTCGTGGTTTACCTTGTCACACTTACATTCTCTTGATTTTTCAAAGTTCATTTTGGATTTCTTTCGTTGAAATGCAAGAGTTGGAATATTTCAAAAGTGTTTTGTTATGATTTACCTTGTAACAGTTACATTCTCTTAATTTTTCAAAGTTCATTTTGAATTTCTGTTGTTGAAATGCAAGAGTTGGAATATTTCACTAGTGTTTTGTTGTGCTTTACCTAGTCACAGTTACATTCTATTGATTTTTCAAAGTTCATTTTGGATTTCTTTCGTAGAAATGCAAGAGTTGGAATATTCCAGTAGTGTTTTGTTGTGCTTTACCTTGTCACAGTTACATTCTCTTGATTTTTCAAAGTTTATTTTGGATTTCTTTCGTAGACATGCAAGAGACGGAATATTTCAGTAGTGTTTTGTCGTGGTTTACTTTGCAACTGTTACATTCTCTTGATTTTTCAAAGTTCATTTTGGATTTCTTTCGTTGAAATGCAAGAGTTGGAATATTACACTAGTGTTTTGTTGTGCTTTACCTTGTCACAGTTACATTCTCTTGATTTATTAAAGTTCATTTTGGATTTCTTTCGTTGAAATTCAAGAGTTGGAATATTTCAGTAGTGTTTTGTTGTGGTTTACCTTGTCACAGTTACATTCTCTTGATTTTTCAAAGTTCATTTTTGATTTCTTTCGTAGAAACGCAAGAGTTGGAATATTGCAGTAGTGTTTTGTCGTGGTTTACCTTTTCACTGTTACATTGTCTTGATTTTTCAAAGTTCACTTTGGATTTCTTTCGTTGAAATGCATGAGTTGGAATATTACAGTAGTGTTTTGTTGTGCTTTACCTTGGCACTGTTACATTCTCTTGATTTTTCAAAGTTCATTTTGGATTTATTTAGTTGAAATGCAAGAGTTGGAATATTTCAGTGGTGTTTTGTTGTGGTTTACCTTGTCACAGTTACATTCTCTTTATTTTTTAAATTTCTTTTTTGAATTTCTTTCGTTGAAATGCAAGAGTTGGAATATTTCAGTAGTGTTTTGTCATGGTATACCCTGTCACCATTACATTCTATTGATTTTCGAATGTTCATTTTGAATTTTATCAGTTGAAATTCAAGAGTTGGAATATTTCAGTTTTGTTTTGTTAGGGATTACATTGCCACTGTTACATTCTTTTTATTTTTGAAAATTAATTTTGGATTTATTTCATTGAAATTGAAGAGCTGGATTATTTCAGTAGTGTTTTGTCGTGGTTTACCTTGTCACAGTTACATTCTCTTGATTTTTCAAAGTTCAATTTGGATTTCTTTCGTCGAAATGCAAGAATGGGAATATTTCAGTAGTGTTTTGTTGTGCTTTACCTAGTCACAGTTACATTCTCTTAATTTTTCAAAGTTGATTTTGGATTTCTTTCGTAGAAAGGCAAGAGTTGGAATATTTCAGTAGTGTTTTGTCATGGTTTACCTTGTCACTGTTACATTCTCTTGATTTTGCAAGAGTTGGAATATTTCACTAGTGTTTTGTTGTGCTTTACCTAGTCACAGTTACATTCTATTGATTTTTCAAAGTTCATTTTGGATTCCTTTCGTAGAAATGCAAGAGTTGGGATATTTCAGTAGTGTTTTGTTGTGCTTTACCTTGTCACAGTTACATTCTCTTGATTTTTCAAAGTTCATTTTGGATTTCTTTCGTAGAAATGCAAGAGTTGGAATATTTCAATAGTATTTTGTCGTGGTTTACCTTGTCACTGTTACATTCTCTTGATTTTTCAAAGTTCATTTTGGATTTCTTTCGTTGAAATGCAAGAGTTGGAATATTACAGTAGTGTTTTGTTGTGCTTTAAATTGTCACTGTTACATTCTCTTGATTTTTCAAAGTTCATTTTGGATTTTTTTCCGTTGAAATTCAAGAGTTGGAATATTTCAGTAGTGTTTTGTTATGCTTTACCTAGTCACAGTTACATTCTCTTGATTTTTCAAAGTTCATTTTTGAATTTCTTTCGTTGAAATGAAAGAGTTGGAATATTTCAGTAGTGTTTTGTTATGCTTTACCTAGTCACAGTTACATTCTCTTAATTTTTCAAAGTTCATTTTGGATTTGTTTCATAAAAATGCAAGAGTTGGAATATTTCAATAGTATTTTGTCGTGGTTTACCTTGTCACACTTACATTCTCTTGATTTTTCAAAGTTCATTTTGGATTTTTTTCGTTGAAATGCAAGAGTTGGAATATTTCAGTAGTGTTTTGTTATGGTTTACCATGTCACAGTTACATTCTCTTGATTTTTTAAAGTTCATTTTTGAATTTCTCTCGTTGAAATGCAAGAGTTGGAATATTGCAGTAGTGTTTTATTATGGTTTACCTTGTCACAGTTACATTCTCTTGATTTTTCAAGGTTCATTTTTGAATTACTTTCGTTGAAATGCAAGAGTTGGAATATGTCACTAGTGTTTTGTCGTGGTTTACCTTGTGACAGCTACATTCTATCGATTTTTCAAAGTGCATTTTGTATTTCTTTCGTTGAAATGCAAGAATGGGAATATTTCAGTAGTGTTTTGTTGTGCTTTACCTAGTCACAGTTACATTCTCTTAATTTTTCAAAGTTCATTTTGGATTTCTGTCGTAGAAATGCAAGAGTTGGAATATTTCAGTAGTGTTTTGTCATGGTTTACCTTGTCACTGTTACATTCTCTTTATTTTTCAAAGTTCATTTTGGATTTCTTTCGTTGAAATGCAAAAGTTCGAATATTTCAGTAGTGTTTTGTCATGGTTTACCTTGTCACACTTACATTCTCTTGATTTTTCAAAGTTCATTTTGGATGCCTTTCGCTGATATGCAAGAGTTGGATTCTTTCAGTAGTGTTTTGTCGTGGTTTACCTTGTCACACTTACATTCTCTTGATTTTTCAAAGTTCATTTTGGATTTCTTTCGTTGAAATGCAAGAGTTGGAATATTTCAAAAGTGTTTTGTTATGATTTACCTTGTAACAGTTACATTCTCTTAATTTTTCAAAATTCATTTTGGATTTCTGTTGTTGAAATGCAAGAGTTGGAATATTTCACTAGTGTTTTGTTGTGCTTTACCTAGTCACAGTTAAATTCTCTTGATTTTTCAAAGTTCATTTTGGATTTCTTTCGTAGAAATGCAAGAGATGTAATATTTCAGTAGTGTTTTGTCGTGGTTTACTTTGCAACTGTTACATTCTCTTGATTTTTCAAAGTTCATTTTGGATTTCTTTCGTTGAAATGCAAGAGTTGGAATATTACAGTAGTGTTTTGTTGTGCTTTACCTTGACACTGTTACATTCTCTTGATTTTTCAAAGTTTATTTTGGATTTGTTTTCCGTTGAAATTCAAGAGTTGGAATATTTCAGTAGTATTTTGTCGTGGTTTACCTTGTCACACTTACATTCTCTTGATTTTTCAAAGTTCATTTTGGATTTCTTTCGTAGAAATTCAAGAGTTGGAATATTGCAGTAGTGTTTTGTCATGGTTTACCTTTTCACTGTTACCTTGTCTTGATTTTTCAAAGTTCATTTTGGATTTCTTTCGTTTAAATGCAAGAGTTGGAATATTACAGTAGTGTTTTGTTGTGCTTTACCTTGGCACTGTTACAATCTCTTGATTTTTCAAAGTTCATTTTGGATTTATTTCGTTGAAATGCAAGAGTTGGCATATTTCAGGAGTGTTTTGTTGTGGTTTTCCTTGTCACTGTTACATTCTCTTGTTTTTTCAAATTTCATTTTTGTCTTTTTTTCGTTGAAATGCAAGAGTTGGAATACTTCAGTAGTGTTTTGTCGTGGTTTACCTTGTCACAGTTACAGTCTCTTGATTTTTCAAAGTTCATTTTGGATTTCTTTCGTTCAAATGCAAGAGTTTGAGTATTTCAGTAGTGTTTTGTCGTGCTTTACCTTGTCACAGTGACATTTTCTTGATTTTTCAAAGTTCATTTTGGATTTCTTTCATTGAAATGCAAGAGATGGAATATTTCAGTAGTGTTTTGTAGTGCTTTACCTTGACACAGTTACATTCTCTTGATTTTTCAAAGTTCATTTTGGATTTCTTTCGTTGAAACGCAGGAGTTGGAATATTTCAGTAGTGTTTTGTCGTGGTTTACCTTGTCACACTTACATTCTCTTGATTTTTCAAAGATCATTTTGGATTTCTTTCGTTGAAATGCAAGAGTTGAAATATTTCAGTAGTGTTTTGTTGTTGTTTACCTTGTCACTGTTACATTCTCTTAATTTTTCAAAGTTCATTTTGGATTTTATTCGTTGAAATGTAAGAGTGGGAATATTTCAATAGTGTTTTGTCGTAGTTTACCTTGTCACACTTACATTCTCTTGATTTTTCAAAGTTCATTTTGGATTTATTTCATTGAAATGCAAGAGTTGGAATATTTCGGTAGTGTTTTTTCGTGGTTCAACTTGTCACAGTTACATTCTCTTGATTTTTCAAAGTTCATTTTGAATTTCTTTCGTTGAAATACAAGAGTTGGAATATTTCAGTAGTGTTTTGTCATGGTTTACCTTGTCACAGTTACATTCTCTTGATTTTTCAAAGTTCATTTTGGATTTCTTTCGTTGAAATACAAGAGTTAGATTATTTCACTAGTGTTTTGTATCTGGGTTGGTTTTTTGCAAGTCCAAGAATTTGTCTTTGTTGGTTTTAATGTCTAAAGTGCAGGTTTTTCTCTTTTTCTATGTCTGAATCTATTTGTTTACATGTCTGCGTTGGTGTTTGGTTAGGTTAGGATAGCTAAGTTAGGTTAGGTTAGGTTAGCTAGTAAACATTTCTCCATGTTTAAGTTAGGTTCGGTTAGGTTAGCTTATTATGAGCGCTCATGATAAGCTATGATAGCTTATCAACGCTCATGGTGAGCATGATAAGCTGTGACTTGGGAAAACACAACAGAACACTATTGAAATATTCCAACTCTTTCATTTCAACAACAGAAATCTAAAATGAACTTTGAAAAATTAAGAGAATGTAACTCTTAAAAGGTAAATCATAACAAAACACTACTGAAATATTCCAACTCTTGCATTTCAACGAAAGAAATCCAAAATGAACTTTGAAAAATCAAGAGAATGTAAGTGTGACAAGGTAAACCATGAGAAAACACTACTGAAATATTTCAACTCTTAAATTTCAACGAAAAAAATTCGAAATGAACTTTGAAAAATCAAGAGAATGTAAGTATGACAAGGTAAACCACGACAAAACACTTCTGAAATATTCCAACTCTTGAATTTCAACGAAAGAAATCCAAAATGAACTTTTAAAAATAAAGAGAATGTAAGTGTGACAAGGTAAACAACGACAAAACACTACTGAAATATTCCAACTCTTGCATTTCAACGAAAGATACCCAAATGAACTTTCAAAAATCAAGAGAATGTAATAGTGACAAGGTAAACCACAACAAAACACTACTGAAATATTCCAACTCAAGCATTTCAACGAAAGAAATCCAACTGAACTTTGAAAAATCAAGAGAATGTAACAGTGACAAGGTAAACCGTGACAAAACACTACTGAAATATTCCAACTCTTGCATTTCTATGGAAGAAATCCAAAATGAACTTTGAAAAATCAAGAGAATGTAACTTTGACAAGGTAAAGCACAACAAAACACTACTGAAATATTCCAACTCTTGCATTTCTACGACAGAAATCCAAAATGAACTTTGAAAAATTAAGAGAATGTAACTGTGACTAGGTAAAGAACAACAAAACACTACTGAAATATTCCAACTCTTGCATTTCAAAGAAAGAAATCCAAAATGAACTTTGAAAAATCAATATAATGTAAGTGTGACAAGGTAAACAAATAAAAAAATATATTTAACAAATCCAAACTTATCATTATAAAAACAGAAATTAAAAAATGAACGTTGAAAAAGCAAGAGAATGTAAATGCGACAAGATCAACAACAAAAGATGACTCCTGCCATATTTTAGCTCTTGTACTTCAACGAAAGAAATTCAAAAATGAACTTTGAAAAATCAAGAGAATGTAACTGTGACATGGTAAACCATACCAAAACACTACTGAAATATTCCAACTCTTGCATTTCAGCAAAAGAAATCCAAAATGAACATTGAAAAATCAAGAGAATGTAACTGTGAAAAGGTAAACCACGACAAAACACTACTGAAATATTCCAACTCTTGCATATCTACTAAAGAAATCCAAAATGAATTTAGAAAAATTAAGAGAATGTAACTGTGACTAGGTAAAGCATAACAAAACACTACTGAAATATTCCATCTCTTGCATTTCAACGAAAGAAATCCAAAATGAACTTTGAAAAATCAATAGAATGTAACTGTGACAAGGTAAACCACGACAAAACACTACTTAAATATTCCAACTCTTGCATTTCAACGAAAGAAATTCAAAAATGAACTTTGAAAAATCAAGAGAATGTAACTGTGACAAGGTAAACCATAACAAAACACTACTGAAATATTCCAACTCTTGTATTTCAACAAGAGAAATTCAAAAATGAACTTTGAAAAATCAAGAAAATGTAACTGTGACATGGTAAACCATAACAAAACACTACTGAAATATTCCAACTCTTGCATTTCAACAAAACAAATCCAAAATGAACTTTGAAAAATCAATAGAATGTAACTGTGACAAGGTAAACCATGACAAAACACTAGTGAAATATTCCAACTCTTGCATTTCCACAAAAGAAATTCAAAAATGAACTTTGAAAAATCAAGAGAATGTAACTGTGACAAGGTAAACCATAACAAAACACTACTGAAATATTCCAACTCTTGCATTTCAACAAGAGGAATTCAAAAATGAACTTTGAAAAATCAAGAGAATGTAACTGTGACATGGTAAACCATAACAAAACACTACTGAAATATTCCAACTCTTGCATTTCAACGAAAGAATATCAAAAGAATGTAACTGTGACAGGGTTAACCACGACAAAACACAATTGAAATATTCCAAGTCTTTCATTTCAACGAAAAAAATCCAAAATGAACTTTGAAAAAATCAAGAGAATGTAACTGTGACAAGGTAAACCACGACAAAACACTATTGAAATATTCCAACTCTTGCATTTCAACGAAAGAAATCCAAAATGAATTTTCAAAAAATCAAGAGAATGTAACAGTGACAAGGTAAAGCACAACAAAACACTACTGAAATATTCCAAGTCTTGCATTTCAACGAAAGAAATTCAAAAATGAACTTTGAAAAATCAAGAATATGTAATTGCGACAAGGTAAACCGTAACAAAACACAACTGAAATATTCCAACTCTTACATTTCAACGAAAGAAATCCAAAAATGAACTTTGAAAAATCATGAGAATGTAACAGTGACACGGTAAACCAGGACAAAACACTACTGAAATATTCTAACTCTTACATTTCTACGGAAGAAATCCAAAATGAACTTTGAAAAATCAAGAGAATGTAACTGTCACAAGGTAAAGCACAACAAAACACTACTGAAATATTCCAACTCTTGCATTTCTACGAAAGAAATCCAAAATTAACTTATAAAAATTAAGAGAATGTAAATGTGACTAGGTAAAGCACAACAAAACACTACTGAAATATTCCAACTCTTGCATTTCAACGAAAGAAATCCAAAATGAACTTTGAAAAATCAATAGAATGTAACTGTGACAAGGTAAAGCACGACAAAACACTACTGAAATATTCCATCTATTTCATTTCAACGAAATAAATTAAAAACTTAACTTTGAAAAATCAAGAGAATGTAACTGTTACAAACTAAACCACGACTAAACATCAGTAAAATATACCAACTCTTGCATTTCAACGAAGTAAATACCAAATAAACTTTGAAAAATCAAAAGAATGTAACTGTGACAAGGTAAACAACCACGAAAAACTACTGAAATATACCAACTCTCGCATTTCAACGAAAGAAATCCAAAATGAATTTTCAAAAAATCAAGAGAATGTAACAGTGACAAGGTAAAGCACAACAAAACACTACTGAAATATTCCAACTCTTGCATTTTAACGAAAGAAATTAAAAAACGAACTTCTAAAAATAAAGATAATGTAACTGCGACAATGTAAACCATGACAAATCACAAGTGAAATATTACAACTTGTATTTCAACGAAAGAAATCAAAAATAAACTTTGAAAAATAAGGGGAATGTAAGTTTGAAAAGGTAAACAACGACAAGACACTACTGAAATATTCCAACTCTTGCATTTCAACGAAAGAAAACCCAAATGAACTTTCAAAAATCAAGAGAATGTAATAGTGACAAGGTAAACCACAACAAAACACTACTGAAATATTCCAACTCAAGCATTTCAACGAAAGAAATTCCAAAATGAACTTTGAAAAATCAAGAGAATGTAATAGTGACAAGGTAAAGCACAACGAAACACTACTGAAATATTCCAACTCTTGCATTTCTACGGAAGAAATCCAAAATGAACTTTGAAAAATCAAGAGAATGTAAATGTGACAAGGTAAAGCACAACAAGACACTACTGAAATATTCCAACTCTTGCATTTCTACGAAAGAAATCCAAAATGAACTTTGAAAAATTAAGAGAATGTAACTGTGACTAGGTAAAGCGCAAGAAAACACTACTGAAATATTCCAACTCTTGCATTTCAACGAAAGAAATCCAAAATGAACATTGAATAATCAATAGAATGTAACTGTGACAAGGTAAACCACGACAAAACACTACTGAAATATTCCAACTCTTGCATTTCAACGAAAGAAATTCAAAAATGAACTTTGAAAAATCAAGGGAATGTAACTGTGACAAGGTAAACCATAACAAAACACTACTGAAATATTCCAACTCTTGCATTTCAACGAGAGAAATTCAAAAATGAACTTTGAAAAATCAAGAGAATGTAACTGTGACATGGTAAACCTACCAAAACACTACTGAAATATTCCAACTCTTGCATTTCAGCAAAATAAATCCAAAATGAACAATGAAAAATCAAGAGAATGTGACTGTGACAAGTTAAACCACGACAAAACACTACTGAAATATTCCAACTCTTGCCTATCTACTAAAGAAATCCAAAATGAATTTAGAAAAATTAAGAGAATGTAACTGTGACTAGGTAAAGCATAACAAAACACTACTGAAATATTCCATCTCTTGCATTTCAACGAAAGAAATCCAAAATGAACTTTGAAAAATCAATAGAATGTAACTGTGACAAGGTAAACCACGACAAGAAACTAGTGAAATATTCCAACTCTTGCATTTCAACGAAAGTAAATCAAAAATGAACTTTGAAAAATCAAGAGAATGTAACTGTGACAAGGTAAACCATAACAAAACACTACTGAAATATTCCAACTCTTGCATTTCAACAAGAGAAATTCAAAAATGAACTTTGAAAAATCAAGAGAATGTAACAGCGACAAGGTAAACCATAACAAAACACTACTGAAATATTCCAACTCTTGCATTTCAACAAAAGAAATCCAAAATGAACATTGAAAAATCAAGAGAATGAAAGTGTGAAAAGGTAAACCACGACAAAACACTACTGAAATATTCCAACTCTTGCATTTCAACGAAAAAAAAATAAAAAGAGAATGTAACTGTGACAGGGTAAACCACGACAAAACACTAGTGAAATATTCCAACTCTTACATTTCAACGAAAAAAATCCAAAATGAACTTTGAAAAATCAAGAGAATGTAACTGTGACAGTGTAAACCACGACAAAACACTATTGAAATATTCCAACTCTTGCATATCAACGAAAGAAATCCAAAATAAATTTTCAAAAAATCAAGAGAATGTAACAGTGACAAGGTAAACCACAACAAAACACTGCTGAAATATTCCAACTCTTGCATTTCAACGAAAGAAATACAAAAATGAACTTTGAAAAATCAAGAGAATGTAACATGTGACATGGTAAACCATTACAAAACACTACTGAAATATTCCAACTCTTGCATTTCAACAAAAGAAATCCAAAATGAACATTGAAAAATCAAGAGAGTGTAAGTGTGTCGTAAACCACGACAAAACACTACTGAAATATTCCAACTCTTGCATTTCAACGAAAGAAATCCAAAATGAATTTTCAAAAAATCAAGAGAATGTAACAGTGACAAGGTAAAGCACAACAAAACACTATTGAAATATTCCAACTCTTGCATTTCAACGAACGAATATCAAGAGAATGTAACTGTAGCATTGTAAACGACGACAAAACAATATTGAAATATTCCAAATCTTGAATTTAAACAAATGAAATAAAAAATGAACTAAGAAAAGTAAATAGTATGTAATTGTGACAGGGTAAAGCAAAAAAAGACACTATTTAAGTATTCAAACTTGTTAAATAAAATGAAAGAAACAAAGAATAAACTTTGAAATATCAAGAGAATATAAGTGTGACAATCTAAAGCACATTGAAACACTACTAAAATATTACAACTCTTGCATATCAACGAAATAAATCAAAAATGAACTTTGAAAAATCAAGAGAATGTAACTGTGACAAGGTAAACCATAACAAAACACTACTGAAATATTCCAATTCTTGCATTTCATCGAAAGAAATCCAAAATGAACATTAAAAAATCAAGAGAATGTAAGTGTGACAAGGTAAACCACGACAAAACACTACTGAAATATTCCAACTCTTGCATTTCAACGAAAGAAATCAAAAATGAATTTTCAAAAAATCAAGAGAATGTAACTGTGACAAGGTAAACCATAACAAAACACTACTGAAATATTCCAACTCTTGCATTTCAACGAAAGAATATCAAGAGAATGTAAACCACGACAAAACACTATTGAAATATTCCAACCCTTGCATTTCAACGATAGAAATCCAAAATGAACTTTGAAAAATAAAGAGAATGTAAGTGTGACAAGGTAAACCATGAAAAAACACTACTGAAATATTCCAACTCTTGCATTTCAACGAAAGAAATCCAAAATGAACTTTGAAAAATCAAGAGAATGTAACTGTGACAAGGTAAACCACGACGAAACACTAAAAAATATTCCAACTCTTGCATTTCAACACAAGAAATCCAAAATGAACTTTGAAAAATAAAGAGAATGTAACTGTGACAAGGTAAACCATGAAAAAACACTACTGAAATATTCCAAATCTTGCATTTCAACGAAAGAAATCCAAAATGAACTTTGAAAAATCAAGAGAATGTAACTAAGACAAGGTAAACCACGACGAAACACTACTGAAAGAATCCAACTCTTGCATTTCAACAAAAGAAATCCAAAATGAACTTTGAAAAATCAAGAGAATGTAAGTGTGACAAGGTAAACCATGAAAAAAACTACAGAAATATTCCACCTTTTGCATTTCTACGAAAGAAATCCAAAATGAACTTTGAAAAATCAAGAGAATGTAAGTGTGACAAGGTAAACAACGACAAAACACTACTGAAATATTCCAACTTTTGCATTTCAACGAAAGAAAACCCAAATGAACTTTCAAAAATCAAGAGAATGTAATAGTGACAAGGTAAACCACAACAAAACACTACTGAAATATTCCAACTCAAGCATTTCAACGAAAGAAAACCAAAATTAACTTTGAAAAATCAAGAGATTGTAACAGTGACAAGGTAAACCACAACAAAACACTACTGAAATATTCCAACTCTTGCATTTCAACGAAAGAAATCCAAAATGAACTTTGAAAAATCAAGAGAATGTAAATGTGACAAGGTAAAGCACAACAAAACACTACTGAAATATTCCAACTCTTGCATTTCTACGAAAGAAATCCAAAATGAACTTTGAAAAATTAAGAGAATGTAACTGTGACTAGGTAAACCATAACAAAACACTACTGAAATATTCCAACTCTTGCATTTCAAAGAAAGAAATCCAAAATGAACTTTGAAAAATCAAGAGAATGTAAGTGTGACAAGGTAAACCACGACAAAACACTACTGAAATATTCCAACTCTTGCATTTCAACGAAAAAAATCCAAAATTAATTTTCAAAAAATCAAGAGAATGTAACAGTGAAAAGGTAAAGCACAACAAAACACTACTGAAATATTCCAACTCTTGCATATTAACGAAAGAAATTCAAAAATGAACTTTGAAAAATCAAAAGAATGTAACTGTGACAAGGTAAACCATAACAAAACACTACTGAAATATTCCAGCTCTTGCACTTCAACGAGAGAAATTCAAAAATGAACTTTGAAAAATCAAGAGAATGTAACTGTGACATGGTAAACCATAACAAAACACTACTGAAATATTCCAACTCTTGCATTTCAACAAAAGAAATCCAAAATGAACATTAAAAATCAAGAGAATGTAAGTGTGACAAGGTAAACCACGAAGAATCACTACTGAAATATTCCATATCTTGCATTTCAACTTAAGAATATCAAGAGAAAGTAACTTTTGTATTACAAATCAAGACAAAAAAAGATTGAAATATTCCGACACTTGTATTTTAACGAATGAACTCAACAAGGAAGTTTGGAAAGTAAATAGAATGTAATTGTGACATGGTAAACCATGACAAAACACTACTGAAATATTCCAACTCTTGCATTTCAACAAAAGAAATCCAAAACGAATTTTGAAAAATCAAGAGAATGTAACTGTGACAAGGTAAAGCAAAACAAAACACTACTGAAATATTCCAACTCTTGCATTTCAACGAAAGAAATCCAAAATGAACTTTGAAAAATCAAGAGAATGTAACAGTGACAAGGTAAACCATGACAAAACACTACTGAAATATTCTAACTCTTGCATTTCAATGGAAGAAATCTAAAATGATCTTTGAAAAATTAAGATAATGTAACTGTGACAAGGTAAAGCACAACAAAACACTACTGAAATATTCCAACTCTTGCTTTTCAACGAAAGAAATCCCAAATGAACTTTGAAAAATTAAGAGAATGTAACTGTGACTAGGTAAAGCACAACAAACCACTACTGAAATATTCCAACTCTTGCATTTCAACGAAAGAAATCCAAAATGAACATTGAAAAATCAAAATAATGTAAGTGCGACAAGGTAAACCACGACAAAACACTACTAAATTATTCCAACTCTTTCATTTTAACCTCAACAAATCCAAAATGAACTTTGAAAAATTAATAGAATGTAACTGTGACAAGGTAAAACATAACAAAACACAGGTGAAACATTCAAGCTAATTCACTTCAACGAAATAAATTCAAAAATGAACTTTGAAACATAAAAAGAATGTAACTGTGACATAGTAAACCATACCAAAACACTACTGAAATATTCCAACTCTTGCATTTCAACAAAAGAAATCAAAAATGAACATTGAAAAATCAAGAGAATGTGAGTGTGACAAGGTAAAGCAAAACAAAACACTACTGAAATATTCCAACTCTCGCATTTCAACTAAAGAAATCCAAAATGAATTTAGAAAAATAAAGAGAATGTAACTGTGACTAGGTAAAGCATAACAAAACACTACTGAAATATTCCATCTCTTGCATTTCAACGAAAGAAATCCAAAATGATCTTTGAAAAATCAATAGAATGTAACTGTGACAAGGTAAACCACGACAAAACACTACTGAACTATAGCAAGTCTTGCATTTCAACGAAAGAAATTCAAAAATGAACTTTGAAAAATCAAGAGAATGTAACTGTGACAAGGTAAACCATAACAAAACACTACTGAAATATTCCAACTCTTGCATTTCAACATGAGAAATCCAAAAATGAACTTTGAAAAATCAAGAGAATGTAACAGCGACAAGGTAAACCATAACAAAACACAAGTGAAATATTCCAACTTGTCTTTCAACGAAAGAAATCCAAAATGAACTTTGAAAAATCAAGAGAATGTAAGTGTGAAAAGGTAAACCACGACAAAACACTACTGAAATAGTCCAACTCTTGCATTTCAACGAAAAAATATCAAGAGAATGTAACTGTGACAGGGTAAACCACGACAAAACTCTAGTGAAATATTCCAACTCTTGCATTTCAACGAAAAAATTCCAAAATGAATTTTGAAAAATCAAGAGATTGTAACTGTGACAAGGTAAACCACGACAAAACACTATTGAAATATTCCAACTCTTGCATTTCAACGAAAGAAATCCAAAATGAATTTTCAAAAAATCAAGAGAATGTAACAGTGACAAGGTAAAGCACAACAAAACACTACTGAAATATTCCAACTCTTGCATTTCAACGAAAAAAAATTCAAAAATGAACTTTGAATAATCAAGAGAATGTAACTGTGACAAGGTAAACCATAACAAAACACTACTGAAATATTCCAACTCTTGCATTTCAACGAAAGAAATCCAAAATGAATTTTCAAAAAATCAAGAGAATGTAACAGTGAAAAGGTAAAGCACAACAAAACACTACCGAAATATTCCAACTCTTGCATTTCAACGAAAGAAATTCAAAAATGAACTTTGAAAAATAAAGAGAATGTAACTGTGACAAGGTAAACCATAACAAAACACTACTGAAATATTCCAACTCTTGCATTTCAACGAGAGAAATTCAAAAATGAACTTTGAAAAATCAAGAGAATGTAACTGTGACAAGGTAAACCATAACAAAACACTACTGAAATATTCCAACTCTTGCATTTCAACAAAAGAAATCCAAAATGGACATTGAAAAATCAAGAGAAAGTAACTGTGACAAGGTAAACCAAGACAAAACACTACTGAAATATTCCAACTCTTGCATTTCAACGAAAGAATATCAAGAGAATGTAACTGTGACAGGGTAAACCACGACAAAACACTAGTGAAATATTCCAACTCTTGCATTTCAACGAATGAAATCCAAAATGAACTTTGAAAAATCAAGCGAATGTAACTGTGACAAGGTAAACCACGACAAATCACTCTTGAAATATTCCAACTCTTGCATTTCAACAAAAGAAATTCAAAACGAATTTTGAATAATCTAGAGAATGTAACTGGGACAAGGTAAAGCAAAACAAAACACTACTGAAATATTCCAACTCCTGCATTTCAACGAAACAAATCCAAAATGAACATTGAAAAATCAAGAGAATGTAAGAGTGTGAAGGTAAACCACGACAAGAAACTACTGAAAAATTCCAACTCTTGCATTTCAACAAAAGTAATCCGAAATGAACGTTGAAACATCATGAGAATATAACTTCGACAAGGTAAAGCATGTCAAAAAATAAGTTAAATATTACAACTCTTCTATATCAACAATTAAAATCCAAAATGAACTTTGAAAAATCAAGAGAATGTAACTTTGACAAGGTAAACCACGACAAAACACTACTGAAATATTCCACCTCTTGCATTTCAACGAAAGAAATCAAAAATGAATTTTCAAAAAATCAAGAGAATGTAACAGTGACAAGGTAAAGCACAACAAAATACTACTGAAATATTCCAACTCTTGCATGTCAACGAAAGAAATTCAAAAATGAACTTTGAAAAATCAAGAGAATGTAACTGTGACAAGGCAGGCCATAACAAAACACTACTGAAATATTCCAACTCTTGCAATTCAACGAGAGAAATTCAAAAATGAACTTTGAAAAATCAAGAGAATGTAACTGCTACAAGGTAAATCATAACAAATCACTACTAAAATATTCTAACTCTTGTATTTCAACGAAATAAATCCAAACTGAACTTTGAAAAGTCAAGAGAATGTAAGTGTAATAAGGTAAACCACGAGAAAACACTACTAAAATATTCAAACTCTTGTATTTCAACGAAAAAATATCAAGAGAATGTAACTGTGGCAGAGTAAACCACAACAAAACACTATTGAAATATTCCAACTCTTGCATTTCAACGACAGAAATTCAAAATGAAATTTGAAAAATCATGAGAATGTAACTGTGACAAGGTAAACCACGACAAAACACTATCGAAATATTCCAACTCTTGCATTTCAACAACAGAAATCCAAAATGAACTTTGAAAAATCGAGAGAATGTTTTGGTGACAAGGTAAACCGTAACAAAACACTACTGAAATATTCCAACTCTTGCATTTCAACGAAAGAAATCCAAAATGAACTTTGAAAAATCAAGAGAATGTAACTGTGACATGGTAAACCACGACAAAACACTACTGAAATATTCCAACTCTTGCATTTCAACGAAAAAAAATCTAAAATGAACTTTGAAACATCAAGATAATGTAAGAGTGAGAAGGTAAACCACAACAAAACACTACTAAAATATTCCAACTCTTGCATTTCAACGAAAAAAATCAAAAATGAACTTGAAACATCAAGAGAATGTGACAGTGACAAGGTAAAGCACAACAAAATACTGCTGAAATATTCCAATGCATTTCAACGAAAGAAATTCAAAATGAACTTTGAAACATCAAGAGAATGTAACTGTGACAAGGTAAACCACAACAAAACACAACTGAAATATTCCAACTCTTGCATTTCAACGAAAGAAATTCAAAAATGAACTTTGAAAAATCAAGAGAATGTAACTGTGAGAAGGTAAACCACGACAAAACACAACTGAAATATTCCAACTCTTGCATTTCAACGAAAGAAATCCAAAATGAACTTTGAAAAATCAATAGAATGTAAGTGTGACAAGGTAAACAACGACAAAACACTACTGAAATATTCCAACTCTTGCATTTCAACGAAAGAAAACCCAAATGAACTTTCAAAAATCAAGAGAATGTAATAGTGACAAGGTAAACCTTAACAAAACACTACTGAAATATTCCAACTCAAGCATTTCAACGAACGAAATCCAAAATGAACTTTGAAAAATCAAGAGAATGTAACAGTGACAAGGTAAACCATGAAAAAACACTACTGAAATATTCTAACTCTTGCATTTCTACGGAAGAAATCCAAAATGAACTTTGAAAAATCAAGAGAATGTAACTGTGACAAGGTAAAGCACAACAAAACACTACTGAAGTATTCCAACTCTTGCATTTCTACGAAAGAAATCCAAAATGAACTTTGAAAAATTAAGAGAATGTAACTGTGACTAGGTAAAGCACAACAAAACACTACTGAAATATTCCAACTCTTGCATTTCAACGAAAGAAATCCAAAATTAACATTGAAAAATCAATAGAATGTAACTGTGACAAGGTAAACCATAAGAAAACACTACTGAAATATTCCAATTCTTGCATTTCAACGAGAGAAATTCAAAAATGAACTTTGAAAAATCAAGAGAATGTAACTATAACATGGTAAACCATACCAAAACACTACTAAAATATTCCAACTCTTGCATTTCAGCAAAAGAAATCCAAAATGAAAAATGAAAAATCAAGAGAATGTGAGTGTGACAAGGTAAACCACAACAAAACACTACTGAAATATTCCAACTCTTGCCTTTCTACTAAAGAAATCCAAAATGAACTTAGAAAAATTAAGAGAATGTAACTGTGACTAGGTAACGCACAACAAAACACTACTGAAATATTCCAACTCTTGCAATTCAACGAAAGAAATCAAAAATGGACTTTGAAAAATCAATAGAATGTAACTGTGACAAGGTAAACCACGACAAAACACTAGTGAAATATTCCAACTCTTGCATTTCAACGAAAGAAATTCAAAAATGAACTTTGAAAAATCAAGAGAATGTAACTGTGACTAGGTAAACCATAACAAAACACTACTGAAATATTCCAGCTCTTGCATTTCAACAAGGGAAATTCAAAAATGAACTTTGAAAAATCAAGAGAATGTAACTGCGACATGGTAAACCATAACAAAACACTACTGAATTATTCCAACTCTTGCATTTCAACAAAAGACATCCAAAATGAACATTGAAAAATCAAGAGAATGTAACTGTGACAAGGTAAACCATAACAAAACACTACTGAAATATTCCAACTCTTGCATTTAAACGAAAAAAAATCAAAAAATGAAAATTTAAAAATAAAGAGAATTTAACTGCGATAAGCTAAACAATAAGACATAACTATTGAAATATTTCATATCTTGTATTTCGACTAAAGAATATCAAAAGAAAGTAACTGTGGCAGTATAAATCCATACAAAACAATATTGGAAAATTTCGACTCTGGCAGTTCAACGAAAGAAATCCACAATAAAGTTTGAAAAATAAATAGAATGTAACAGTGACAAGGTAAACCACGACAAAACACTATTGAAATATTCCAACTCTTGCATTTCAACGAAAGAAATCTAAAATGAATTTTCAAAAAATCAAGAGAATGTAACAGTGACAAGGTAAAGCACAACAAAACACTACTGAAATATTCCAACTCTTGCATTTCAACGAAAAAAAATCAAAAAAGAACTTTGAAAAATCAAGAGAATGTAACTGTGACAAGGTAAACCATAACAAAACACTACTAAAATATTCCAACTCTTGCATTTCAAGGAAAGAAATTCAAAAATGAACTTTGAAAAATCAAGAGAATGTAACTGTGACATAGTAAACCATAACAAAACACTACTAAAATATTACAACTCTTGCATTTCAACAAAATAAATCCAAACTGAACATTGAAAAGTCAAGAGAATGTAAGTTTAATAAGGTAAACCACGACAAAACACTACTGAAATATTCAAACTCTTGTATTTCAACGAAAGAATAACACTACTGAAATATTCCAACTCTTGCATTTCAACGAAAGAATATCAAGAGAATGTAACTGTGACAGGGTAAACCACGACAAAACAATATTGGAATATTCCAACTCTTGCATTTCAACGAAAGAAATCCACAATGAACTTTGAAAAGTCAATAGAATGTAACTGTGACAAGGTAAACCACGACAAAACACTATTGAAATATTCCAACTCTTGCATTTCAACGAAAGAAATCCAAAATGAATTTTCAAAAAATCAAGAGAATGTAACAGTGACAAGGTAAAGCACAACAAAACACTACTGAAAAATTCCAACTCTTGCATTTCAACGAAAGAAATTCAAAAATGAACTTTGAAAAATCAAGAGAATGTAACTGTGACAAGGTAAACCATAACAAAACACTACTGAAATATTCCAACTCTTGCATTTCAACGATAGAAATTCAAAAACATTGAAAAATTAAGAGAATGTAACTGTGACTAGGTAAAGCACAACAAAACACTACTGAAATATTCCAACTCTTGCATTTCAACGAAAGAAATCCAAAATGAACATTGAAAAATCAATAGAATGTAACTGTGACAAGGTAAATCACGACAAAACAATACTGAAATATTCCAACTCTTCCATTTCAACGAAAGAAATTCAAAAATGAACTTTGAAAAATCAGAAGAATGTAACTGTGACAATGTAAACCATAAGAAAACACTACTGAAATATTCCAATTCTTGCATTTCAACGAGAGAAATTCAAAAATGAACTTTCAAAAATCAAGAGAATGTAACTGTGACATGGTAAACCATACCAAAACACTACTAAAATATTCCAACTCTTGCATTTCAGCAAAAGAAATCCAAAATGAACAATGAAAAATCAAGAGAATGTGAGTGTGACAAGGTAAACCACGACAAAACACTACTGAAATATTCCAACTCTTGCATTTCTACTAAAGAAATCCAAAATGAACTTAGAAAAATTAAGAGAATGTAACTGTGACTAGGTAAAGCATAACAAAACACTACTGAAATATTCCATCTCTTGCATTTCAACGAAAGAAATCCAAAATGAACTTTGAAAAATCAATAGAATGTAACTGTGACAAGGTAAACCATGACAAAACACAACTGAAATATTCCAACTCTTGCATTTTAACGAAAGAAATTCAAAAATGAACTTTGAAAAATCAAGAGAATGTAACTGTGACAAGGTAAACCATAACAAAACACTACTGAAATATTCCAACTCTTGCACTTCAACAAGGGAAATTCAAAAATGAACTTTGAAAAATCAAGAGAATGTAACTGTGATAAGGTAAACCACGACAAAACACTACTGAAGTATTCCAACTCTTGCATTTCAACGAAAGAAAATCAAGAGAATGTAACTGTGACAGGGTAAACCACGACAAAACACAATTGAAATATTCCAAGTCTTGCATTTCAACGAAAAAAATCCAAAATGAACTACGAAAAAATCAAGAGAATGTAACTGTGACAAGGTAAACCACGATAAAACACTATTGAAATATTCCAACTCTTGCATTTCAACGAAAAAAATCCAAAATGAATTTTCAAAAAATCAAGAGAATGTAACTTTGACAAGGTAAAGCACGACAACACACTACTTAATTATACCAACTCTTGCAATTTAACCTCAGCAAATCAAAAATGAAATTTGGAAAATCAAGAAAATGTAACTGCGACATGGTAAGAAACGACAAAACAATAGTGAAATAATCCAGCTCATTCACTTCTACGAAAGGAATTCAAAAAATGAATTTTGAAAAATCAAGAGAATGTAACTGTGACATAGTAAACCATAACAAAACACTACTGAAATATTCCAACTCTTGCATTTCAACGAAATAAATACAAAATGAACTTTGAAAAATCAAGAGAATATAAGTGTGACAAGGTAAACCACGACAAAAAACTACTGAATTATTCCAACTCTTGCATTTCATCGAAAGAAAATCAAGAGAATGTAACTGTGACAGGGTAAACCATGACAAAACACTAGTGAAATATTCCAACTCTTTCATTTCAACGAAAGAAATCCAAAATGAATTTTCAAAAAATCAAGAGAATGTAACAGTGACAAGGTAAAGCACAACAAAACACTACTGAAATATTCAAACTCTTGCATTTCAACGAGAGAAATTCTAAAATTAACTTTAAAAAATCAAGAGAATGTAACTGTGACAAGGTAAACCATGACAAAACACTACTGAAATATTCCAACTCTTGCATTTCAACGAAAGAAATTCAAAAATGAACTTTGAAAAATCAAGAGAATGTAACTGTGACATGGTAAACCATAACAAAACACTACTGAAATATTCCAACTCTTGCATTTCAACAAAAGAAATCCAAAATGAACTTTGAAAAATCAAAAGAATATAAGTTTGACAAGGTAAACCACGAGAAAAAACTATTGAATATTCCAACTCTTTCATTTCATCGAAAGAATATCAAAAGAATGTAACTTTGACAAGGTAAACCACGACAAAACAAAATTGGAATATTCCAACTCTTGCATTTCAACGGAAAAAATCCAAAATGAACTTTGAAAAATCAAGAGAATGTAACTGTGACAAGGTAAACCACGACAAAACACTATTGAAATATTCCAACTCTTGCATTTCAACGAAAGAAATCTAAAATGAATTTTCAAAAAATCAAGAGAATGTAACAGTGACAAGGTAAAGCACAACAAAACACTACTGAAATATTCCAACTCTTGCATTTTAACGAAAAAAAACCAAAAATGAACTTTTAAAAATCTAGAGAATGTAACTTTGACAAGGTAGACCATGACAAAACACAACTGAAATATTCCAGCTCTTGCACTTCAACGAAAGAAATTCAAAAATGAAATTTGAAAAATCAAGAGAATGTAACTGTGACATGGTAAACCACAACAAAACACAACTGAAATATTCAAACTCTTGCATTTCAACAAAAGAAATCCAAAATGAACTTATAAAGATCAAGAGAATGTAAGTTTCACAATGTAAACAAGTAGAAAAATCTCTTGAATATTCTAACACTTGAATTTCATCTAAAAATATCAAAAGAATGTAACTGTTACAGGGCAAACCACGAAAAAACAAAATTGGCATATTCCAACTCTTTCATTTCAAAGAAAGAAATCCACAATAAACTTTGAAAAGTCAATAGAATGTAACTGTGACAAGGTAAACCAAGATAAAACACTATTGAAATATTCCAACTCTTGTATTTCAACGAAAGAAATCTAAAATGAATTTTCAAAAAATCAAGAGAATGTAACAGTGACAAGGTAAACCACGACAAAACACTACTGAAATATTCCAACTCTTGCATTTTAACGACAGAAATACAAAAATGAACTTTGAAAAATCAAGAGACTGTAACTGCGACAAGGTAAACCATAACAAATCACTAGTGAAATATTCCAACTCTTGCATTTCAACACAATAAATCCAAAATGAACATTAAAAAATCAAGAGAATGTAAGTGTGACAAGGTAAACCACGACAAAACACTACTGAAATATTCCAACTCTTGCATTTCAACGAAAGAATATCAAGAGAATGTAACTGTGACAGGGTAAACCATGACAAAACACTAGTGAAATATTCCAACTCTTTCATTTCAACGAAAGAAATCCAAAATGAATTTTCAAAAAATCAAGAGAATGTAACAGTGACAAGGTAAAGCACAACAAAACACTACTGAAATATTCAAACTCTTGCATTTCAACGAGAGAAATTCAAAAATGAACTTTAAAAAATCAAGAGAATGTAACTGCGACAAGGTAAACCACAACAAAACACTACTGAAATATTCCAACTCTTGCATTTCAACGAAAAAAATTCAAAAATGAACTTTGAAAAATCAAGAGAATGTAACTGTGACATAGTAAACCATACCAAAACACTACTGAAATATTCCAAATCTTTCATTTCAACAAAAGAATATCAAGAGAATGTAACTGTGACAATTTAAACCACGACAAAATACAATTGAAATATTCCCACTCTTGCATTTCAACGAAAGAAATCCAAAATGAACTTTGAAAAATCAAGAGAATGTAACTCTGACAAGGTAAACCACGACAAAACACTATTGAAATATTCCAACTCTTGCATTTCAACAAAAGAAATCCAAAATGAATTTTGAAAAATCAAGAGAATGTAACAGTGACAAGGTAAAGCAAAACAAAACACTACTGAAATATTCCAACTCTAGCATTTCAACGAAAGAAACCCAAAATGAACTTTGAAAAATCAAGAGAATGTAAGAGTGACAAGGTAAAGCACAACAAAACACTACTGAAATATTCCAACTCTTGCATTTCAACGAAAGAAATTCAAAATGAACTTTGAAACATCAAGAGAATGTAACTGTGACAAGGTAAACCATAACAAAACACTACTGAAATATCTAAGCTATTTCATTTAAACTAAATAAATAAACTATGAACTTTTTAAAATCTAAAGAATGCAAGTTTGAAAAGGTAAACCAGTAGATAAAACTATTGAATATTCTAACTCTTGAATTTTAACTAAAGAATTTTAAGAGAATGTAACTGTGGCAGGGTAAACCACGACAAAACACTAGTGAAATATTCCAACTCTTGCATTTCAACGAAAGAAATCCAAAATGAAGTTTGAAAAATCAAGAGAATGTAACTGTGACAAGGTAAACCACAACAAAACTATTGAAATATTCCAACTCTTGAATTTCAACAAAAGAAATCCAAAATGAAATTTGAAAAATCAAGAGAATTTAAGTGTGACAAGGTAAACCATGACAAAACAACTACTGAAATATTCCAACTCTTGAATTTCAACGAAAGAAATCCAAAATGAACTTTGAAAAATCAAGAGAATGTAACTGTGACAAGGTAAACCACGACAAAACACTACTGAAAGAATCCAAATCATGCATTTCAACGAAAGAAATCCAAAATGAAATTTGAAAAATCAAGAGAATGTAAGTGTGAAAAGGTAAACCCCGAAAAAACACTACTGAAATATTCCAACTCTTGCATTTCAACGAAAAAAATCCAAAATGAACTTTGAAAAATCAAGAAAATGTAACAGTGACAAGGTAAAGCACAAAAAAACACTACTGAAATATTCCAACTCTTGCATTTCAACGAAAGAAATCCAAAATGAACTTTAAAAATCAAGAGAATGTAACTGTGACAAGGTAAAGCACAACAAAATACTGCTGAAATATTCCAATGCATTTCAACGAAAGAAATTCAAAATGAACTTTGAAACATCAAGAGAGTGTAACTGTGACAATGTAAACCACAACAAAACACAACTGAAATATTCTAACTCTTGCATTTCAACGAAAGAAATCCAAAAATGAACTTTGAAAAATCAAGAGAATGTAACTGTGACAAGGTAAACCACAACAAAACACAACTGAAATATCCCAACTCTTGCATTTCAACGAGAGAAATTCAAAAATGAACTTTGAAAAATCAAAAGAATTTAACTGTTACAAGGTAAAGCACAACAAAACACTACTGAAATATTCCAACTCTTTCATTTCTACGAAAGAAATCCAAAATGATCTTTGAAAAATTAAGAGAATGTAACTGTGACTAGGTAAAGCACAACAAAACACTACTGAAATATTCCAACTCTTGCATTTCAACGAAAAAAATCCAAAATGAACATTGAAAAATCAATAGAATGTAACTGTGACAAGGTAAATCACGACAAAACACTACTGAAATATTCCAACTCTTGCATTTCAACGACAGAAAATCAAAAATGAACTTTGAAAAATCAAAAGAATGTAACTGTGACAATGTAAACAATAAGAAAACACTACTGAAATATTCCAATTCTTGCATTTCAACGAGAGAAATTCAAAAATGAACTTTGAAAAATCAAGAGAATGTAACTGTGACATAGTAAACCATAACAAAACACTACTGAAATATTCCAACTCTTGCATTTCAACACAAGAAATCCAAAATGAACATTAAAAAATCAAGAGAATGTAAGTGTGACAAGGTAAACCACGACAAAACACTACTGAAATATTCCAACTCTTGTATTTCAACGAAAGAATATCAAGAGAATGTAACTGTGACAGGGTAAACCATGACAAAACACTAGTGAAATATTCCAACTCTTTCATTTCAACGAAAGAAATCCAAAATGAATTTTCAAAAAATCAAGAGAATGTAACAGTGACAAGGTAAAGCACAACAAAACACTACTGAAATATTCAAACTCTTGCATTTCAACGAGAGAAATTCAAAAATGAACTTTAAAAAATCAAGAGAATGTAACTGTGACAAGGTAAACCATAACAAAACACAACTGAAATATTCCAACTCTTGCATTTCAACGAGAGAAATTCAAAAATGAACTTTGAAAAATCAAGAGAATGTAACTGTGACAATGTAAACCATAACAAAACACTACTGAAATATTCCAAATCTTGCATTTCAACAAAAGAATATCAAGAGAATGTAACTGTGACAGGTTAAACCACGACAAAATACAAGTGAAATATTCCCACTCTTGTATTTCAACGAAAGAAATTCAAAATGAACTTTGAAAAATCAAGAGAATGTAACTCTGACAAGGTAAACCACGACAAAACACTATTGAAATATTCCAACTCTTGCATTTCAACAAAAGAAATCCAAAATGAATTTTGAAAACTCAAGAGAATGTAACAGTGACAAGGTAAAGCAAAACAAAACACTACTGAAATATTCCAACTCTAGCATTTCAACGAAAGAAACCCAAAATGAACTTTGAAAAATCAAGAGAATGTAAGAGTGACAAGGTAAAGCACAACAAAACACTACTGAAATATTCCAACTCTTGCATTTCAACGAAAGAAATTCAAAATGAACTTTGAAACATCAAGAGAATGTAACTGTGACAAGGTAAACCATAACAAAACACTACTGAAATATTCCAACTCTTGCATTTCAACGAAAGAAATCCAACATGAACTTTGAAAAATCAAGAGAATGTAAGTGTGACAAGGTAAACCACGACAAAACACTACTGAAATATTCCAACTCTTGCATTTCAACTAAAGAATATCAAGAGAATGTAACTTAGCAGGGTAAACCACGACAAAACACTAGTGAAATATTCCAACTCTTGCATTTCAACGAAAGAAATCCAAAATGAACTTTGAAAAATCTAGAGAATGTAACTGTGACAAGGTAAACCACGACAAAACACTATTGAAATATTCCAAATCTTGAATTTCAACAAAAGAAATCCAAAATGAACTTTGAAAAATCAAGAGAATGTAAGTGTGACAAGGTAAGCCATGACAAAACAACTACTGAAATATTCCAACTCTTGCATTTCAACGAAAGAAATCCAAAATGAACTTTTAAAAATCAAGAGAATGTAACTGTGACAAGGTAAACCACGACAAAACACTACTGAAAGAATCCAAATCTTGCATTTCAACGAAAGAAATCCAAAATGAACTTTGAAAAATCAAGAGAATGTAAGTGTGAAAAGGTAAACCACGAAAAAACACTACTGAAATATTCCAACTCTTGCATTTCAACGAAAAAAATCCAAAATGAACTTTGAAAAATCAAGAAAATGTAACAGTGACAAGGTAAAGCACAACAAAACACTACTGAAATATTCCAACTCTTGCATTTCAACGAAAGAAATCCAAAATGAACTTTAAAAATCAAGAGAATGTGACTGTGACAAGGTAAAGCACAACAAAATACTGCTGAAATATTCCAATGCATTTCAACGAAAGAAATTCAAAATGAACTTTGAAAAATCAAAAGAATGTAACTGTGATAAGGTAAACCATAGCAAAACACTACTGAAATATTCCAACTCTTGCATTTCAACGAAAGAAATCCAGAATGAACTTTGAAAAATCAAGATAATGTAACTGTGACAATGTAAAGCACAACAAAACACTACTGAAATATTCCAACTCTTGCATTTCAACGAGAGAAATTCAAAAATGAACTTTGAAAAATCAAAAGAATTTAACTGTGACAAGGTAAAGCACAACAAAACACTACTGAAATATTCCAACTCTTTCATTTCTACGAAAGAAATCCAAAATGAACTTTGAAAAATTAAGAGAATGTAACTGTGACTAGGTAAAGCACAACAAAACACTACTGAAATATTCCAACTCTTGCATTTCAACGAAAGAAATCCAAAATGAACATTGAAAAATCAATAGAATGTAACTGTGACAAGGTAAAGCACGACAAAACACTACTGAAATATTCCAACTCTTGCATTTCAACGAAATAAAATCAAAAATGAACTTTGAAAAATCAGAAGAATGTAACTGTGACAATGTAAACCATAAGAAAACACTACTGAAATATTCCAATTCTTGCATTTCAACGAGAGAAATTCAAAAATGAACTTTGAAAAATCAAGAGAATGTAACTGTAACATGGTAAACCATACCAAAACACTACTAAAATATTCCAACTCTTGCATTTCAGCAAAAGAAATCCAAAATGAACAATGAAAAATCAAGAGAATGTGAGTGTGACAAGATACACCACGACAAAACACTACTGAAATATTCCAACTCTTGCCTTTCTACTAAAGAAATCCAAAATGAACTTAGAAAAATTAAGAGAATGTAACTGTGACTAGGTAAAGCATAACAAAACACTACTGAAATATTCCATCTCTTGCATTTCAACGAAAGAAATCCAAAATGAACTTTGAAAAATCAATAGAATGTAACTCTGACAATGTAAACCGTGACAAAGCAATACTGAATTATTCCAACTCTTGCATTTTAACCACAGAAATTCAAAAATGAAATTTGAAAAAACAAAAGAATGTAACTGTGACTAGGTAAACCATAACAAAACACTAGTGAAATATTCCGACTCTTGCACTTCAACGAGAGAAATTCAAAAATGAACTTTGAAAAAGCAAGAGAATGTAACTACGACATGGTGAACCATAACAAAACACAAGTGAATTATTCCAACTCTTGTATTTCAACAAAAGAAATCCAAAATGAACATTGAAAAATCAAGAGAATGTAACTGTGATAAGGTAAACCACGATAAAACACTACTGAAGTATTCCAACTCTTGCATTTCAACGAAAGAATATCAAGAGAATGTAACTGTGACAGGGTAAACCACGACAAAACAATATTGAAATATTCCAACTCTTGCATTTCAACGAAAGAAATCCACAATAAACTTTGAAAAGTCAATAGAATGTAACTGTGACAAGGTAAACCACGACAAAACACTATTGAAATATTCCAACTCTTGCATTTCAACGAAAGAAATCTAAAATGAATTTTCAAAAAATCAAGAGAATGTAACAGTGAAAAGGTAAACCATAACAAAAAACTACTGAAATATTCCAACTCTTGCATTTCAACGAAAGAAAATCAAAAATGAACTTTGAAAATCAAGAGAATGTAACTGTGACAAGGTAAACCATAACAAAACACTACTGAAATATTCCAACTCTTGCATTTCAACAAAAGAAATCCAAAAATGAACTTTGAAAAATCAAGAGAATGTAACTGTGACATAGTAAACCATAACAAAACACTATTGAAATATTCCAACTCTTGCATTTCAACGAAATAAATACAAAATGAACTTTGAAAAATCAAGAGAATATAACTGTGACAAGGTAAACCACGACAAAACACTACTGAATTATTCCAACTCTTGTATTTCATCGAAAGAATATCAAGAGAATGTAACTGTGACAGGGTAAACCACGACAAAACACAATTGAAATATTCCAACTCTTGCATTTCAACGAAAGAAATCCAAAATGAATTTTCAAAAAATCAAGAGAATGTAACAGTGACAAGGTAAAGCACAACAAAACACTACTGAAATATTCAAACTCTTGCATTTCAACGAGAGAAATTCAAAAATGAACTTTAAAAAATCAAGAGAATGTAACTGTGACAAGGTAAACCATAACAAAACACTACTGAAATATTCCAACTCTTGCATTTCAACCACAGAAATTCAAAAATGAACTTTGAAAAAGCAAGAGAATGTAACTGTGACAAGGTAAACCATAACAAAACACTACTGAAATATTCCAGATCTTGCATTTCAACGAAAAAAATCCAAAATGAACTTTGAAAAATCAAGAGAATGTAAGTTTGACAAGGTAAAACACGACAAAACACTACTGAAATATTCCAACTCTTGCATTTCAACAAAAGAATATCAAGAGAATGTAACTGTGACAAGGTAAACCACGACATAACACTACTGAAATATTTCCACTCTTTCATTTCAACGAAAAAAATCCAAAATGAACTTTGAAAAATCAAGAGAATGTAACTGTGACAAGGTAAACCACGACCAAACACTATTGAAATATTCCAACTCTTGCATTTCAACGAAAAAAATCCAAAACGAATTTTCAAAAAATCAAGAGAATGTAACAGTGACAAGGTAAAGCACAACAAAACACTACTGAAAAATTCCAACTCTTGCATTTCAACGAAATAAATTCAAAAATGAACTTTGAAAAATCAAGAGAATGTAACTGTGACAAGGTAAACCACAAAAAAACACTGTTGAAATATTCCAACTCTTGCATTTCAACGAGAGAAATTCAAAAATGAACGATGAAACAGCAAGACAATGTAACTATGACAAGTTAAACCATAACAAAACACTACTGAAATATTCCAAATCTTGCATTTCAACACAAGAAATCCAAAATGAACATTAAAAAATCAAGAGAATGTAAGTGTGACAAGGTAAACCACGACAAAACACTACTGAAATATTCCAACTCTTGTATTTCAACGAAAGAATATCAAGAGAATGTAACTGTGACAGGGTAAACCATGACAAAACACTAGTGAAATATTCCAACTCTTTCATTTCAACGAAAGAAATCCAAAATGAATTTTCAAAAAATCAAGAGAATGTAACAGTGACAAGGTAAAGCACAACAAAACACTACTGAAATATTCAAACTCTTGCATTTCAACGAGAGAAATTCAAAAATGAACTTTAAAAAATCAAGAGAATGTAAGTGTGAAAAGGTAAAACAGGACAGAAAACTACTGAAATATTCAAACTCTTGCATTTCAACGTAAGAAATTCAAAAATGAACTATGAAAAATCAAGAGAATGTAACTTTGACAAACTAGAACATGACAAAACACTACTGAAATATTACAACTCTTGCATTTCAACAAAAGAATATCAAGAGAATGTAACTGTGACAAGGTAAACCACGACATAATACAACTGAAATATTCCAACTCTTGCATTTCAACCACAGAAATCCAAAATGAACTTTGAAAAATCAAGAGAATGTAACTGTGACAAGGTAAACCACGACAAAACACTACTGAAATATTCCAACTCTTGCATTTCAACAAAAGAAATCCAAAATGAACTTCGAAAAATCAAGAGAATGTAACAGTGACAAGGTAAAGCAAAACAAAACACTACTGAAATATTCCAACTCTAGCATTTCAACGAAAGAAACCCAAAATGAACTTTGAAAAATCAAGAGAATGTAACAGTGACAAGGTAAAGCACAACAAAACACTACTGAAATATTCCAACTCTTGCATTTCAAAGAAAGAAATCCAAAATGAACGTTGAAAAATCAAAAGAATGTAACTGTGACAAGGTAAACCATAACAAAAGACTATTGAAATATTCCAACTCTTGCATTTCAACTAAAGAAATCCAAAATGAACTTTGAAAAATCAAGACAATATAACTGTGAAAAGGTAAACCACGAGAAAACACTACTGAAATATTCCAACTCTTGCATTTCAACGAAAGAATATCAAGAGAATGTAACTTAGCAGGGTAAACCACGACAAAACACTAGGGAAATATTCCAACTCTTGCATTTCAACGAAAGAAATCCAAAATGAACTTTGAAAAATTTAGAGAATGTAACTGTGACAAGGTAAACCACAACAAAACACTATTTAAATATTCCAACTCTTGAATTTCAACAAAAGAAATCCAAAATGAACTTTGAAAAATCAAGAGAATTTAAGTGTGACAAGGTAAGCCATGACAAAACAACTACTGAAATATTCCAACTCTTGCATTTCAACGAAAGAAATCCAAAATGAACTTTGAAAAATCAAGAGAATGTAACTGTGACAAGGTAAACCACGACAAAACACTACTGAAAGATTCCAACTCTTGCATTTCAACGAAAGAAATCCAAAATGAACTTTGAAAAATCAAGAGAATGTAAGTGCGACAAGGTAAACCATGACAAAACACTACTGAAATATTCCAAATCTTGCATTTCAACGAAAGAAATCCACATTGAACTTTGAAAAATCAAGAAAATGTAACAGTGACAAGGTAAAGCACAACAAAACACTACTGAAATATTCCAACTCTTGCATTTCAACGAAAGAAATCCAAAATGAACTTTGAAAAATCAAGAGAATGTAACTGTGACAAGGTAAAGCACTACAAAATACTGCTGAAATAATCCAACTCATGCATTTCAACGACAGAAATTCAAAAATGAACGTTGAAAAATCAAGAGAATGTAAGTGTGACGAAGTAAACCACAGCAAAAGACCATTGAAATATTCCAACTCTTGCATTTCAAACAAAGAAATTCAAAATAAAATTTTAAAAATCAAGAGAATATAAGTGTGAAAAGGTAAACCACGACAAAACACTACTGAAATATTCCAACTCTTGCATTTCAAAGAAAGAAATCCAAAAATGAACTTTGAAAAATCAAGAGAATGTAACTGTGACAAGGTAAACCACGACAAAACACTACTGAAATATTCCAACTCTTGCATTTCAACGAAAGAAATCCAAAATGAAATTTGAAAAATCTAGAGAATGTAACTGTGACAAGGTAAACCACGACGAAACACTACTGAAATATTCCAACTCTTGCATTTCAACGAAAGAAATCCAAATATGAACTTTGAAAAATCAAAAGAATGTAACTGTGACAAGGTAAACCACGACAAAACACTACTGAAATATTCCAATTCTTGTATATCAGCGAAAGAAATTCAAAATGAACTTTGAAAAATCAAGAAAATGTAACTGTGACAAGGTAAACCACAAGAAAACACTACTGAAATATTCCCATTCTTGCATTTCAACGAAAGAAATTCAAAAATGAACTTTGAAAAAATTCATGAGAATGTAACTCTGACAGGGTAAACCACGACAAAACACAACTTAAATATTCCAACTCTTGCATTTCAAAGAAAAAAATTCAAAATGAAATTTGAAAAATCAAGAGAATGTAACTGTGACAAGGTAAACCACGACAAAACACTACTAAAATATTCCGACTCTTGCATTTCAACGAAAGAAAAATCCCATCATAGAACACTTAGTAATGAGTTTCTTTGAACACTTAATGAGTTTCCGGGGGGCATTTGAGGGTCCGGGGGCATTTGGGGGCCCAGGGCCCGGGGGGTCTTTGGGGGCCCGGGAGGCCTTTGGGGGCCCTTTGGGGTTGGGGGGGGGACTTTGGGGTTGGGGTATGGGGACCTCACAACATTGTATATTATAACGACCACATAGTTTCACCCCAAATCATCTTCTAAAATATCTCTAACTGTTTCGCCTAAATCATCTTCTAAAATGTCTTAAACAGTTTCGCCTAAATCATCTTCTAAAATGTCTCAAACGGTTTCGCCCAAACAATTACCTAAAATGTATCAAAGTGTTTCGCCCAAATAATCCCCTAAAAGTAATTTCTGCGTGTTTCTTTTGTTTCGGCATCCCTGTGCTGTCACATTTGAAATTCCTAGGAAACCCTTTCCCTTGTTAATCTCTTCATCTCATAGGTGTTCCTAGCTACACTATTATTGTTTCAACAGAATATCAATTTATTTCTGTCACTAAAGATCAGAGAAGCCATATTTAAAAATAGAATATCAATTTATCTCTGTCACTAAAGACCATTTATGCGTTTTTAAAAATAGAATTTCTATCTCTTTAGAGTCCCGTATAATTTCTAGGAAACAAGTGATGTTATTTCTAATTCCGTTAGTAAATCAATAATTCCCCTTAGAAACAACAAATAAATTCCCCTTTCATGGTCAATAATTCCCCTTAGAAACAAGAAATAAATTCCTCTTTCTTGGATCAATAATTCCCCTTAGAAACAACAAATAAATTCCCCTTTCATGGATCAATAATTCCCCTTAGAAACAACAAATAAATTCCCCTTTCTTGGATCAATAATTCCCCTTAGAAACAACAAATTAATTCCCTTTTCGTGAATCAATAAGTCCCCTTAGAAACAACAAATTAATCCCCTTTCGTGAATCAATAATTTCCCTCGATTATGCAAATCAATTTCTCGGAAATCCACTTCCCCCTCGAGTCCTACATCTCTTCCCAGTTATCAATACATCTCTTCCCAGTTAATGCGCATGTGCAAACTTCGTCCCGGAGACAATACACTTGGAAATAACAAATAAATTGACCTTGAAAGAGGTGTCATTGACCCGTTAGAATCAATAAACCATGAAAATACATCAAAGTGAGAAAAATCCTGTTTTTTCATTCTCAGTGACAAAAACCATAAAAAAATACATAAATTATGTGTAATCAGGAGATAAATCCTTTCCTTATATTCTCTGCAATCCTCTCCCGCTAATATTTCCCACTCCCTGATTGGCTTAGAAAGAAACACGTGATCGTGTTCCCGTTATCGAATCAATACATTCCCTCATCGATTATGTAAATCAAGTTCTCAAAAATCCACTTTCCCCTCTTGTTCTAGATCAATACGTCTCTCCCCCGTTAATGCGCATGTGCAAACTTCGTCCCGGAGACAATACACTTCGAAATAACAAATAAATCGACCTTGAAAGAGGTTTCATTGACCCGTTAGAATCAATAAACCATGAAAATACATCAAAGTGAGAAAAATCCTGTTTTTTTATTCTCAGTGACAAAAACCATAAAAACATGCATAAATTATGTGTAATCCGGAGTCCTTATGCCCTTCCTACTGCCCTAAACATTTGTTCTGATTCCCGCAGCACAGCAGAATTAAACTTCATCAAGGACACACTTTTTGGAAATGGGTATCCTATTTTATTTATCAATAGTGTAATTTACTGTAGACTGAAAAGACATTCCCGTAAAATTAATGATAGTTTACCATGTGAGATTTCTGACAAGCCCGTAAACATAACATACTTCTCTTACACCCCCAAAATCACAAAAAATCTTAAAAAGATTTGCACGAAAAATAATCTGTATTCAGTATTCACAAATAATTTTAAAATCATAAATTTCCTAAATTCTGGTAAAGATAAAACCCCAGTTACTCGCCAAACAGTGGTCTATCAAATACCATGCGATTGTGGCAAATATCATTTAGGTAGAACAGACCAGAATTTAGAAAAGCGCATACAACAGCATAAACATGATATAGTCAAAGCTCTAAATTCTAATATTTCCACTGTTTCATTTGATTCTGCATTAGGCAGCCATATTTTTGAAAATCCTAGCCACAATATACCGTTTGATGAATCCGCCCTTATTAGCAATGACCTAGGCATAAAGCAGGTAGTCCGAGAATCAATTGAAATCAGACTTAAGATTAATAATAATATTTCCTAAAATAGGGACTTGGGGGAATATACACTAAATGCTCTAGACACAAATTTAATTAAAAATGATATTACAAAATATTCAAAAAAAAACAATAGACATTAACACAGAACCTGTCACAAAAAAGGCCTTTGAGGTTAGCTGCCAAAAAGGCTGGATTAGCAATAAGAACTTGTTTTTAAATTATATTTCTTTCATCTCATTGAATCGCCTTGTTTTACCTCACTTTTATCAGTCCTGGTTGAACTTTGCTGAAGTAAGGATGCTAGGACTGCTTTGAAAACAAAATATAATTTTTGGTTTTATTGGTCGCATGTTGTTGTGTCTTTTTTCTTTTATATATTTTTGTCTTGCTGAGGACGGCCCTTGGACATAGGACCGAAATATTCATTCAAATTGTTTCCACTGTCTTACAAAAAGATTTCCCTTTTGTTCTTCGTGCACTTGTTGTTTGTTATGGAAAGGCAGTGTAGTCTTCGTCGCTAGCACCTGTAGTTATAGTAGTAACAGTAGTAGTAGAGTTAATAGTAGTAGTCTTAGCTATAGTAGCAGTAGTAATATTCTCTGAAAGTTTCACCTTCATACCCTTATGCATAGTTGTAATAGTAGTCACAGCAGTAGTATAGCTACTCAAATTAATACAATTAACCCTTGCTATGATATTGTCAATTTGCTCTTTTTTAACCTGCATAATCGTAAGCTTTTTGAAATTTTCATTTTAATGCTCTTAACCTTACAAGTAGTTGCGATAGAAGTAGCACTTGGAGCAATAGTAATAGCAGTAGTAGAACTAGTAAACGTTGCAGTAGCAGTAGCATTAGTAGTATTGTGCAGATATTGCCTTTTGGTTAATTGATCATCCCCTTTAAGTATTCTCTGAGAGTTCCAACTTAATACAGTTCAGTTCAGTTTCAGTTCAATATGGGTTTGAACTGAAACTGAACTGAACTGTATTAAGTTGGAACTCTCAGAGAATACTTAAAGGGGATGATCACAAACCACTTCTTAAGATAGGCTTGTTTGACAATCTAATTCAGATAGTTTCTTTTGTTAGTTCGAATTTGCCATAAAAATTCTCTCAAATTTTACCTTCAATGACTTCACCTTAATAGTACTATTATCACAGTAGTTTCAGTGGTAGTAAAAGTAGTTACACTACTAGTGTTATATTAGCAGTAGTAGTAGCAGTAGTAGCAGCAGTATTATTAATAGTAGTAGCATGTGCATATTTCATTTTGGTCAGTTGAATATCACTTTCATTATACCCCGGAAGTTTCACCTTGATTCGTTAAGCCTTCCCAAAAATATTGTTGATGTGCGCTTTTGACACCCTATTGACACCCTTTTTACCTTAATACTTTAAGCTTTACAAGTTGCTGCAATTGAAGTAGTAGTTGGTGTAGTTTAGTAGCAGTAGTAGCATAAGGAAAAGTAGCTGCGGTATTAGTGTTATAAGTGACAATCATATATTACCTTTTTGTCAATTAATCTTCCACTTTAAGTATTCTCTGAAAAATTCAACTTATAACCCAAATCAATTCTTGAGACAAGCCCTTTTGACAATCTACATGCACATAGGGTGTTTTGTTTTGGTTCAAATTCCTTCTCATTATTCTGGCAAATTTTCACCTTCATACGTGTAACCTTAATTTAACTCGTATCATAGTAGTAGTGGTAGTAGTAGGAACAGTAGTAGCAGTACTAGTGTATAATTATTAGTAGCAACAGTAGTAGCAACAGTATTAATAGCAGTAGTAACAGATACATTTTGCCTTTTGGTCAACTGAACATCTCACTCATGATGCCCCTGGAGCTTCCTCTTGGTATGATAAGCCGTTCCAAAAATATTGCTGATACGCCCGTATCAGCAATCTGTATACCCATAGTATGTTTTGATGTAGTTCAAATTTCCACTCAACGTTTCCTCAGATATTTTTTTTCAATATCCTCAGCCTTAGTAGTACTAGCAACAGAAGCATTAGTTTTAGTGATAGTAGTGGTAGTAGTAATAGTACCTGTGGTAGTAGTAGAAGCAGCAGTAGTCGTAGTGGTAGTAGCGTGCAAATATGCCTTTTTGGTCAATTGATTATCTCCCTTATCATTTCCTGAAAGTTCTGAATTAATATACTCAGTCATTCCTGAGGGACACCCTTTTGACAATCCATATACAAATAACATGTTATGATGTAGTTCAAAACTCCCCTCAGCATTCACTGAAAGACTCAACTTAATGCCCTTCGTATTTTGGGAAAGTAGAAGTCAAACATGCATACCTCTCCTCAACAACATATTCTATATGCGAACAATGAACAAGTTGCATAGCTTGCAGCCCTTGCCCTGAGGCCTCAGGGGGGGAATGCTCAAACACATAATTACTGAGCTTTTCAACAATGCTGAAAAACATTGATGTCTCAAAAACTCTGTTTGGATTTTTGTTATGGAAAATGATAAGCGTGGGGGGGGGGCTGTCAAATCACATTGACTCTTAAAAAAGGCACTATAACTTCCAATATAAAATCAAATAAGATCCATCTGAATTTAATACAACCACCCATTCCATAAGAACCTTATAATCCCCCAGGGCATAACTTAAAATCGTTGTCCCAGGGTTCTGGGGGTTTGTTCCAACCTTGGAGGAATGTTAGATGTTCTTTGGACTATATTGACCAAATTTGCCATCGCACAATTTCAATCGAACACATTTGGTGAAAAGAGGGGTAGTTGAGGCAGGGGAGGGGGTAGTTGGCCTTCTTCACTATTGACTCTTAAAAGGGAACTAGAACTTCCAATTTCAACCAAATGAGCCATCTCTAAAGTTTATACAACCATCCCTTCCATAAGAACCTTAAATGCCCCAGGAGCATAAATTAGTCCTCGCCGTTAGGCTCTGGCTAGCTGCGCTCTGATCACTTTGACTCTTAAAAAGGGCACTAGAACTTCTGATTACCAATCCAATGAGTCCCGTCCAAAGCATATACGACCACCCTTTCTATAAGAGCATTATATGCCCCCAGGGCCCGACTTACAATCCTTGCTCTGAAAGCAGTAGGGGGAGGGGGTTGTCCTCCTCACAGACATAATTTCCGGACCCTTCAACTACGATGAACAAAATTATTATCTCCAAATTTTGATTGGAGGAGTTAATGGAAATTATGAGTATGGAGGGGTGTTGGTTGCTCTCAAATCACTTTGACTCTTAAAAACACTATAACTTCCAATTTCAAATCCAAAGAGCCCCATCAAAAGTTTATAGGACAGCCCATTCCATAAGAACTTTATATGCCCTCATGGTACAACTTGCAACCCTATCCCGAGGGCGCCGGGGGGTTGTGTCAACTCTAGAGGCATTATTATATGTTCTTTGGACTACTTTGAACAAAATCGCTATCTCATAATTTCAATCAGATGCGTTTGGTAAAAAAAAGCGGCTGTCGGGGGAGGGGGGCTAAATGCTCTCCATCACATTCGACGCTTAAAAAAGAGCTAAAAGTTCCAATTTCAACCAAATGAGCTTCTTCTAAAGTTAAACAACCATCCCTTCCATAAAAACCTTAAATGCCCCGTGGCATAACTTACAACCCCTGCCTCCAGGCTCTGGTGGTTTGTATCAACCTCCAAAAGCCTTGTTATATGATTTTTGGACTATTTTGAACAAAATGACCGTCTCAAAATTTTTATTCGATGTATTTCGGGAAAACACGACATGTTGAGGAGGGGGAGGGTAGCTGCCATCAGATCACTTTGACTCTTAAAAAGGGTACTATAAATTCAGATTATCAATCCAATGAGTCCCCTGTGAAGTACATACGACCACTCTTTCTATAAGAACCTTAAATGCACCCGGTGCTATATAACCTACAACCCTTGCCCTGAGAGCTGTGGGGGGCGGGATTGTGTTCCTCAACGACATAATATCTGGACCTTTTGACTTCATTGAACAAACTCGCTATCTCCAAATTTTGATTCGACGTCTTCGGGGAAATGATGAGTTGAGGGGGGGGACTTCTCTCAAATCACTTTTGACTCTTAAAAAGGGCACTATAAATTCGAATTTAAAATCAAATGAGCCCCATCTGAAGTTTATATGACCATCCATTCCAAAAAAACCTTATATGCCCCCAGGGTGTGACTTTACTCCCAGGGCACTGGGGGGTTGTGTCGACCATAGAGGCATTGTTATATTTTCTTTGGACTATTTTGGGCAAAATCGCTATCTCACAATTTTAATCAAATTCGTTTGGTGAAGAAGGGTAGTTGGGGGAGGGGCTTACGATCCTGCATCACTTTTCAGAGGTAGCGTTGCCTACAGTAAAGGCCATACGGTTCCAATATTTTATTATTTATTTTATTTTTTTTCCCAGAGGCACTTCATATGGAAGGGGTCGCCGTAGAAACATCAAAAGGGGCTCATTCGATTGGAAATCGAGAATTCCAGTGCCCTTCTAAGGGTCAAAAGTGATTGGAAGGCCACCAAACACCCCCTCCACGCCTACCATTTCCCAAAACACATCCAATCAAAATTTTGAGTAGCCATTTTGTTCTACGTAGTTGATTTCCAGATAGAAATTATGTTTTTGAGGAGAAGACTCCCCTCACAGCTCTCAGGGCAAGGGTTGTAAGTTATGCCCTGGGGGCATATAAGCTTTTTATAGAAATCTTTGTCGTTAATAGTCGAAAGTGATTGGAGGGCAACTAACCCCCCTCTCATGCCCACCTTTTCCCCAAACGCATCCAATCAAAATTTTGAGATAGCCATTTTGATCAACGTAGTTTAAAATTCTGGAAATTAGGTCTTGGAGAATGACAACACCCCCACAGCCCTCAGGGCAAGGGTCGTAAGTTATGCCCTAGGGGCATATAAGGCTTTTATAGAAAGCGTTGTCGTAGAAACTTCAAAAAAGGCTTATTCGATTGGAAATTTAAATGGCTAGTGTCCTTTTTAATAGTCGATAGTGACTGGAAGGCAACTAACACCCCTTCCACGCCCACCCTTTCCCCAAACACATCCAATCAAAATTTAAAGGCAGCCCTTTTGTTCAACGTAGTTGTAAGTTCTGGAAATTATATCTTTGAGCAGACACTCCCCTCACAGTCTTCAGGGCAAGGGTTATACGGTATGCCCTGGGGACATATATGGTTCTTATGGAAGGAATGCTCGTATAAACTTCAGAGAGGGCTCTTTTGATTGGAAATTGAAAGTTCTAGTTCGCTTCTTAAGCGCTAAAATATATTGGATGGTAACTAGCCCCCCTCCCCTTTTTTTCCCAAATACATCCGATAAAAACTTTGAGATAGTTATTTTGTTCAAAATAGTTCAACGATCATATAACAAAAACTCCGGTGTCGACAAAACCCATCGGGGCCCGGGGGCAGGCGTTGTAAGTTATACCCTGGGGGCATATATGGTTCTTATGGAAGGGATGCTCGTATAAACTTCAGAGAGGGCTACCCCCCCCTCCACGCCCTTTTTTTCTCAATCCCATCTGATAAGAACATTGAGATAACCATTTTTTTATAGTTCAAACACCATATAACGAAAACTTTGGGGTCAACGCAGCCCTCCAGTGCGCGGGGGCAGGCATTGTAAGTTATGCACTGGGGGAATATATAGAAAGGATGCCCGTAAAAATCTTCAGAGAGGACTCATTGATTGGAAATTGAAAGTTCTAGTTCAGTTTTTGAGTGTCAAAAGAGATTGGAGGGTAAATAGCATCCCCCTCCACGCCCCCTTTTTCCCGAATGCATCCGATAAAAACTTTTAGATAGCCGTTAAGTTAAAAAAAATTCAAAAGTCAGATAAAAAAAAGTCAGGTGTCGACACAACCCCCCAGGGCCCGGGGGCAGGCGTTGTGAGTTATGCCCTGGGCATGTATGGTTCTTATGAAAGAGATACTCGTATAAACTTCAGAGAGAGCTCATTTGATTCGAAATTGAAAGTTCGAGTTATCTTTTTAATAGTCAAAAGAGATCCAAGGGGCGAGGGCAAATAGCCCCCCCCCCCTCACGCCTTCTCTCTCCGAACCCATCTGATGAAAATTTTTAGAGATATAGTTTGTTAAAAAAAAAATAGTTCAAAGGTCAGATAAGAAAAACTCTAGTGTCAATACACCCCCCAGGGCCCGGGGGAAGGCGTTCTAAGTTATGCCCTAAAGGCATGTACAGTTCTTATGAAAGGGATCCTCGTATAAACTTCACAGAGGGTTCATTTGATTGGAAATTGACACTTCTAGTTCACTTTTTAAGAGTCAAGAGATTTAAGTCCAACTAGCACCCCGTGCCTTTTTTCCCCCGAACCCATCCGCTGCAAATTTTGAGAGAGCCGGTTTTTTAAAAAAGTGTTCAAAAATTAGATAGAAATTTTTGTTATCTAATTGTTATCGAACAATTTCGAAGCTATTTTTTCGATCCATTCATTGTTGTGTGAATAAATCACGTATGATTTATTAGAGGCATGCACTTACATTGTCTATAGCAAAGGCCAAAAGGCTTCAGTGTTTTATTATTATTATTAATTAAAAAACCTTGCATAAAAAGAAGTTTTCTAAGAAAAGTAGAGCCATATTGAACTCAAGCTCAACAGAAATTAATACCTATTATAATTAAAACTCAAAAAGACCAGAAATTACTGTTAAAGAATAAACGAACCCAATAGAAATTAAAATTAACTAGCTAACAAACTTAGAGAAGACAAGTGCAAATATAATTGACTAAACAAATCTTATGTTCTTTCAATATTTTTTTATTATTTTCCCCCCAGAGGTGCTTTATATGCATGGGGTGATGTTTAAACTTCAAAGGGGTTCATAAAATTGGAAATAATAATTTCTAATGCCCTTTTTAAGAGTCAAATGTAATAGGAGGGCACCACCCCCCCCCTCTTCACGCCCTCTCTTCCCCAAATGCAGCCAATCAAAATTTTGAGACGGCCATTATGTCAAAAATAATCAAAAGTTAAAGTAATTAAAATAATTATGCCTCGGGGGTTGACAAAACCTCCCACTGCCCCCAGGGCAAGGGCTGGTCCAGGGTAAGTTATGCAAGCTGTCCATTGTTCATATATAAGGTTTTTATCAAAGAGGTGATCCTATAGACTTTGGAAAAGGCTCATTCAATTTAAATCGAAAGTTCTAGCTCCGTTTTTAAGTCAAGAATAATCAGACAGTAAGCACCCCCACCCCCCCATAAAATAAAAACTTAAAACTTTTTGCAATCAAAAACAAACAAAAATTAATTTAAAAACAAAACTCCGAAAAATAAGTTTTTCAAAGAAAAATAAAGGCCATTTTAGACTTAAGCTCAGCAGATACAAATACCTTTCAAAATTCAAACTCAAAACGACCAGAAATTACTATTAAAGAATAAATGAAACCCAAAACGAGCAGAAATTAAATAAACAATCATAGCAAAAAAACATAGAACAAGTAATAATATAAATGAATAAATAGATCTTAAAGCGAGTAATGCTTGGATTGAATATGAAAATCAAGCTTAAAACGAAAAAAAATATTTTGCTATTGAAGTATAAATGAAACTTAAAATGAACAGAAATTAAATAAACAATCAATGCAAACAAACATATAATAGATATTAATGTAAACGAATAAATAAATCTTTAAATGAGTAAAACTTACATTGAACATGCAAATACAATGTATTATTTATTTTTGGGTCTTGGTCTTAGACCAGGGCACTTCCTATCAAAGGAGTTGTCGTAGGAACTTCAAAAAGGGCTCATTCGATTGCAAAAAAGCTTTTGCTATTTTCTATAGTCTAAAGTTATTGGAGGGCAACTAACCCCCCTCTCACGCCCACCTTTTCCCCAAACACATCCAATCCAAATTTTGAGATAGCCATTTTGTTCAACTTAGTTGAGAGTTCTGGATATTAGGTCTTTGAGGATGAAAGCCCCACCCACAACCCTCAGGGCAAGGGTTGTAAGTTATGCCGTGGGGGCATATAAGGTTTTCATAGAAAGCGTTGTCATAGAAACTTCAAAAAGGGCTCATTCGATTGGAAATTCAAATGGCTATGACATTCAATTTGACTCTTATATGATTCCTTCAAATAAACTTTCTGCTGTGCCCTTTTTAATAGTCGAAAGTGATTGGAAGGCAACTAACCCCCCTCTAACGCCCACCAATTATCCAAACACATCTAATCAAAATTTTTAGATAGCCATTTTGTTCAATGTAGTTGAAAGTTCTGGATATTAGGTCTTTAATGATGACAACCCCCCCCCCAAAGCCCTCAGGGCAATGGTTGTAAGTTATGCCCTGGGGGGCATATAAGCTTTTTATAGAAAGTGTTGTCACAGAAACTTCAAAAGAGGGCTCATTCGATTGGAAATTGAAAGGGCTAGTGCCCTTTTTAATAGTTGAAAGTAATTGGAGGGCAACTAACCCCTCTCACGCCCACCATATCCCCAAACACATTCAAAATGTTTCTATGAAAAAGAAAAAATTCTTTTAAATGTTTTCACTTTTATAACTTTAAGAAATAAAAATTAATTAAGATTTTAGGGAATAAATGTCAGCACATGTATATTAAACTGACACTGCACATGTTTTTCAGTAAATTCATTTGAATTTTTTCCAGTAAATTACAAATTATATTCTGGCTTTTAGACAGCATAGGGTTTAGAACCCTACTCCGATTAATTTTGCTTGTTTTGAGTTTGACTTATTTTAATTTCTGTTTGTTTTGGGTTTCATTCATTTATTGATACTGATTTGTGGTAGTTGTATGCTTGGTAGATTTGATTCTATTTTTGTTCATTTTTGGTTTAATGGAGTTCTTTACTTTTTTTTCAAAAACTAATTTTCTGCAAAATGTTTTTTGATTAATTAAAATATAAGATTTTTGTGGAAGGGTGGTTGTACTAACTTTGGAGGGCAATCAAAAACGAACAAAAATTAATTTAAAAAAAAAACTTTCCTAAAAAGAAGTTTTTCATAGAAAAGTAAAGGGCGATTTTTAACTTAAAATACAAATGCCTATTAAAATTCAAACTCAGAACAATCAGAAATTACTATCAAAGAATAAATGAAACCCAAAACAAACAGAAATTAAACAAACAATCATAGCAAAAATACATATAACAAGTAATGATATAAATGAATTAATAAATCTTAAAGCCAGTAATGCCTACACTGAACAAGCAAATCAAGCTTAAAGCAAAAAAAAAAAAATTTTGCTATTGAAGTATAAATGAAACCCAGAACAAACAGAAATTAAATAAACAATCAATGCAAACAAACAAATAATAGATACTAATATACGTGAATTAATAAATCTTAAAACGAGTGAAACTTAAATTGAATATGCAAATCAAGCTCGAAACAAACAAAAAACACTACAGACAAGAGTTTGGGTATGACCTCCTTCTCTCACTGTAAAAGTCTAATACTTACTGAGTAATTGACGCTTTACTGAAAACTATATGTGTCTTGAACAGTCTTGGAAAGCATAAACAACATCAAATTGAATATTTGGTGTATAATGATTTTAATCGTTGAAAGATCCATCAGTTCAAGTAATTGTTTCACTGTAGTTTATTCTCATTTTCAATGCTGTAAGAACTGGAAAAGAAAATATTTGTAAGATAATTTGTTTTCAGTTAAACGACAATATGCAGTAGGCTTTTGGTTTTTATTTACAGTTAAGGAAGGGGGCAGCATCCAAACTCTTGTTTGTAGTGAAACTATATTCGTCTTGAACAACTTTAGAAGCAACTTATAAATTAAACTGAATATTTGATGCATAATGATATTAATTGCTGAAAGCTCATCAGTTCAAAATGTTACTATAATTATAATGTTTATTTTCAATATTAAGTACAAAGAAAATATTTGTAATAAAATTGGTTTTCAGTAAAGTGGTTTTCACTTTGTATAAAATTGGTTTTCAAAATTTCTTTTCGTTTTAAGCTTGATTTGCATATTCAATTTAAGCATTACTCGCTTCAAGATTATTTATTCGTTTATATTATTACTTGTTGTATGTTTTTTTGTTATGACTGTTTATTTAGTTTCTCTTCGTTTTGGGTTTCATTTATTCTTTAATAGTAATTTCTGGTCGTTTTGAGTTTGAATTTAAACAGGCATTTGTATCTGCTGAGATTAATTTTAAAATGGCCTTTACTTTTCTTTGAAAAACTTATTTTTCGGAAAGTTTTTTTTTTAATTAACGACTCTTAAAAGGGAACTAGAACTTCCAATTTTCAACCAAATGAGTCACTTCTAAAGTTTACATAGCCACCCCTTCCATAAAAACCTTATAAGCCCACGTGTCATAGCTTATAACACCTGCCCCAGGCTCTAGTGGGTTGTATCAACCACGAAAGCCTTATTGTATGATATTTAGACTATTCTGAATAGAATGGCTATCTAAAAATTTCTATTTGATGCATTTTGGGACAATACGACGTGTATGTGTGGGGGAGATAGCAGCCCTCCGATCACTTCGACTCTTAAAAAGAGCACTAGAGCTTCTGATTACAAAATTCAATGAACCCCCTCCAAACTTTATATGACCACGCTTTCAATAAAAACCTTATATACCCCTAGGGCATAACTTACAACCCTTGCCCTGAGGGCTGGGGGGGAGATTTGTCATCCTCAGAAACACAATTTCAGGAGCTTTCAACTACCTTGAACAAAATGGCTATCTCAAAATTTTGACTGAAAGCGTTTTAGGAAATGATGGGGCGGAGGCAGTTTCCCTCCAATCACTTTCAACTGATAACAAAGGCATTAGTCCTCTCAATTTCCAATCGAATGAGCCCTTTTTGAAGTTTCTACGACAACACTTTCTATAAAAACCTTATATGGCCCAAGGTCATAACTTACAACCCTTGTCCTGAGGGCTGTGGGAGGTTGTTATCTTCAAAGACATAATTTCCAGACTTTACAACTAAGTTGAACAATATGGCTATATACAAATTTTGATCGGAAGTATTTGAAGAAATGATGGATGTGGGGGGGGGGCGGGGGACAGTCACCCTCTGATTACTTTCGACTATCAACAGGGGCAGTAGTCCTCTCAATTTCCAATGGAATGAGCACTTTTTTAAGTTTCTACGGGAACGCTTACTATAAAAACATTATATGCCCCCAGGGCGAAGGTTGTAAGTTGAGCCTGTGGGGGGGGGGGTATCATCAAACACATAATTTCCGGGTCTTTCAACTACGTTGAGCAAAATAGCTATCTCAAAATTTTGATTGGATGCGTTTGGGGAAAGGGTGGGTGTGGGAGAGGGGTTAGTTGCCCTCCAATCACTTTTGACTATTGAAAATGGCACTAACCGTTTCAATTTCCAATCGAATGAGCCCTTTTTGAAGTTTCTACGACAACACTTTCCACAAAAGTCTCATATGCCCCCAGGGCATAACTTACAACTCTTACCCTGAGGGCGGTGGGAAGGGGGGGGGGTTCTCATCCTCAAAGACATAATTTCTGGACCTTCCAACTATGTTGAACAAAATGGCTATCTGAAAATTTTGATTGGATGTGTTTGAAGAAAGGGTGGGCGTGGGAGGTGGGTTAGTTGCCCTCCAATCACTTTCGACGATTAAAAAGGGCACTAGCCGTTTCAATTTCCAATCGAATGAGCCGTTTTTGAAGTTTTCACAACTTCCTCGATACGAAGTGCCCTGGTCTAAGACCAAAAACTAAAAATGAATAAAAATAAACAAATAATGCATTGTGCCAACATCGTTCTTTACTTAGGCAGCGCGTCTATGATGATGCAAATAAATTTATGTTAATAACTGTTTATCAATACTCTTAATCTCAATAGATGTTATATATGCGAAATCAGAATAAAATAAAAATCCTTTTGATGCATGTCTTGTTTCAAAATTTTCGATTGCTCTTTACATACAGTTTGTTACCACAAATTACAACATATATTTAGTATTTTTTTATTATAGAATAGTTAGAGAACTGACATACGCAACTATTTGCAAGCGACTGTTACTTATGCTAAAAGCATTTGGATTGAATCCATTGAAATATGTTTCCGTTCCCTTTTAAACTCTTAGAGAGAAGGGTGGTATTGTCATATTTCTTAGAAAATAATCGCAAGAAATCCTAAGCAAAGAACCAAGCGTGAATATTAAAGTCATAGCCATATTTAAAATAAAATATTTGAAAAGTATAGCTTTCGTCTGTTTGTTTTGCTGTAAATTTATGAAGCGCAAAATTTATCTACAAGTTCAGTAAAAATAAATTTATACTTGATTCAATATTAGTAAACGTAAAGACCAAATTAAAACGAATATTTAAAAAAATTCCTTTTTGTTTTTGTGCTAAATTTATATAGCAGGGGCGCCTGGAACGTACTGGAACATTGCAGCTGAGCCTTGCAAAGTTACAGCTGCAAGGTTCCAGAACGAACATAAACCTAAGGTTATTACCTTGAACCTTGGAGGTGAACATTATTAACCAATTTGCTTTAATTACTCATGATTTATTATTCTATTTTTTTTTTAGTGTTGCTTTAATTTTTTCTTTTTTTGGTCCTTAACAAGTTATCTTCTAGGATATTTATTATTATTGATTTTTGTGTTATGTTTTTTTCTCGAATAACATTCAATTGAATTGAAAATTGAACCTTGAAAGGGTACAACTGCAGGGTCCCAGAAAGAATATAAACCTTAAGGTAATAACCTTGAACCTTCTAGATAAACCTTGAGAAGGTACAACTGCAATGTTCCAGAAAGAACATCAACCTTAAGGTAATAACAATGAACCTTGCAGATGAGCCTTGAAAGAGTACAGTTGCAAGGTTCCAGAGGGGATATAAACCTTAAAGTAATAAATACATGGCCAAACCTTGCCATTAGCCTACTAACTCGTATTCAAGAGTATACAGCGAGAGCAGCAACTTTATTGAACTCCAAGCAAAAGTAACTCCAGTATAAAAAACAACAAATAAATATAAAAGAGGGGCATAAGAAACTGGAAGATCTAGGCAACTTGTAAACATAGTACCTGAAAGAAGAAAGTATTTTAAAGAAAATATTCTTGTTTGCATTGGACAAGTTTATTAACGATTGTAAGAGAATTTACGTTGATTCCCAAATTTTTCGAAAATCATAAATAGCTAGAGACAAGAAAGCATCTAACAGAAGAATGCCCAGCCACGATAGATACCGACTGGTAACATTTCATAAATTGGGTGTTAAGCTAGGGGACATAGTCGCGGAGGGCAAGGCCCGACACCTGGCAAACTATATGGTAGGGATAGGGAACTTATCCCATAGCCCCCAACTGTTAGTTACGTTCTTTGTCTTTTTCTGGGGGGAGGGTGACCCAATCAACCTTTGTGTCCTGAGCTATGACTTAGTTTGGTGAGTTCCTCCATAATATTAATATTTAATAATGATAATAATAGTAATAAGTGAGTTTAAACTGATATACTCAAACCTGTACATACGCATAAAATATATACAAGCATATTCATGAACATTATTTCCATGTATGCATTGACATACGTACAAAAAAAATAATGAATAGAAAAAAACAAAACAAAAAGCCAAAATGAAACGCGGATAATTTTAAGCTAGAAGCGAAAATGTGAGTCATACTTGAATCACAGTTTTGCTTCTGTTAGCGGTTAATTTTACTTCCAAAAGTTAGTTTTTCTTTCTTACATTTTTATAAGAATAAAAAAATATATATTCTTTATTATCTTGTTAGTTTTTCTTATGTAATTTCTTTCTTTTTTCACATTGAAAGCGGTTTAGGGGAGGTCTTTTCCGAAATAGTCGCTTCATGTTTTCTTTTACCAAATTATCCTCTTTTTGGTTTTGTCCTTTTTTTCTTCATTTATTTCGTTCTTTATTTTTCGTCATTTATTTTGTTTTTTATTTTTCTTCATTTATTTCGTTCTTTATTTTTCGTACACCATGTATACCCAGTGGGGTCTTAGAACTTATTTTGCATAAAAATTTCGAGACACGTACAAGCAGAAACATATACACACATCGGTACATACACAAATACACGTGTGTAAACACACATTTTTTCACAAATTACAATATTAAGAAGTAAATTAGTTACAATTTAATTTAAATTTTTAGATTCAATAATAAAACCAAAGTAAAAACGTTTGGGTGTTTCGTTTGGAAATTTGTGTATACCTCTTGGTTAAATTTTTGGCAAGTCATTTTTATAACAATTTGAATGATGAAGATGAAGATTTAAGGCCTCAAAATTTTAAACTTCATAAAGCGTCAAATTTTACATTATTACTACGCGTACTAAAATACTAAACAAAATACGCGTAATAAATACTAAAATATTACGCGCAATATTTTATTTTGATTATAATTATTATACTTCTATATATACTTGTAATTTTTTCTATAGTTACACTTAATATTACATTTATATACTTATATAAAAACTTGTATTTATACTTAACATTATAATTATTTTAATGCTTATTTTAGTTATATTATACTTATACATAACTGAGCATATATATAAAAGCACTAACACCTGCGTATTTTTAACTGTCCGAGTCAAGGACCGAGTCAAGTCCATGTCAACTTGTTAGAATACAATGACTCATCTGAACTCTTGACTTTAACTTTCCTTCTCTCTAGTTATCTTATTTTCCTCTCATTTTTTAGGCTCTTATATTCTTATCAGCCTTTTAATTTCTTTCTCTTTTTTGTTGCTGGTTTAAAGTAAGTCCCAGTCTGCAACAAGCTACGTATATTTCTGCATAGTCTGCAACAAGTCATAGTCTGCAACAAGCTATGTATATGTCTTGCATATTTCATAGCAGGCCTTGAGAAAAGAAAATATGCGACAGTATTCCATTAATGATACATATCTAATAGGTATTTGTACCCTTATAATAATTACGCTAAATATTCAATAGTTTTTTTTTAGCAAAAAAAAGAGAAAAATATCATGACAAGATCCAAGAGATACCTTTCACAGAAACCGATCTTTTCCATTGGATAAAGTAGAATTCTCAAGGGTAAGGTGTGAAAATGTATGAATTAATCGCTCTAAATTGGCAGCAGGATGAGACCAAAATGTGATACATTTGTCTTCAACCACCGGGATTACCATTTCCAATAGAAATGACGCGTTCATTCGTATAAAAATCTCCTGTAATTAAATAATAACAAATTACATAAAAAAATAAAGAGCTTTATAGAAATTTAGTATCTTTGAACTTTCTCATCGCAATATACGAAGTTCTAAAGAATTCATTTATGCAAAGCCATATTAAAAAAAAAACGAAAGTATATTTTGAAAGGAAACTTAAATATTTATGCTATACACACTCACACTCAATATAGATTTGTGTGTAGACCTATTTTTTTAATATTTTACCAAATAAAATCATTTAATTTTTTTTAAAGACCACCTCTTTCTTGGGGTGGAGGGGTGGGCATTCCAAACGTACGTAAGTGCGCGGCTCAGTTTTGGATGTTCGGTTACTTAAAACTTGTAAATTATTTTCTCTTTCTGTTCTATATCATTTTGTGACTAGTTCCTAAACAAACAAAAACAAATTAAATATTACTGAGCCAAGGGAAAATTTTCACCAAGTTCCTGTACATCATGTAATCTTTCTTTCACAGTTGATCAAACAAAGGCTTTTCAGTGTAGGTAGAGTTCTGTATAATATTTGCTAGGAAAATACAATAATTCTCTCTCTTCATTGCATATTTCATTTCAGCAAAAGGAATTTGGCTCATGGAGCAGAATAAAGAGAACATTAATAACAGGTGTACTACTAAACAAAAAGAGGATATCTGTATGAACTTTCCTATGGAGCGTTTTCCACGTCCGGAAGCGAGGGGATTCAGCCTTCGCACGATCATTCATATAGTATTCCTGATATTTTGCTGGTATTTTTCTTTGTTTATTGTTTTTGTTTTTTTTTTAGCTGATTTTTTTAAGTTGGTATATTTATAATCTTTGTACATTCTCATGGTTCATGGGGTTCTGGAGCTAGTTTTAATTTTTCCGCAACAGCTGATGCGAAGGTCTGTTAAATAAGAAAATCAAATTTTCAGAAAAAAGCAAAGTTTTTAATTGAATTAAAGACAAATTTGAAAACCGCCAATAATAGGCATAGTATATAGAAATATAAGAATTTATAGGAACAAACGTAACCCTTAGAACAAACTAAGATTTTGTCCAGCGTCGGTGGAGTTGTTTGTAATATTTGCTGCGAAAATACAACAATTCCTTCTTATTTTGAACATTAACAACAGGTATGCCACAAAAACAAAACAGACTATGAGAATGGACTCTTTTTTGGTTTATAACTGTAAATTAAATCTGCCGCAAAATTAACTGTATTTCATTTTAAATGCTTAAATTTAAAATAAAAAAGACTGGAAATAAAATCTAAGTCTTTGAATTGGTTAAGTGGGAACGTACACAATTATGTATATCTATATATATATATAAAAAAAGAAAAAAAAACTCCATATGCAGTTATGCAGTTTTTGGTAGTAGCAGCCAACAAATTTAAGAAAAAAAACATAGGTAAAAATCAGCAGAAAAAAAGCTAAAAACACATTGCCCGCAAACAGCTTAACAAGTAGTAGCTTTTCTTAGAAGGTTTAGTTGCCTTTCAGAGCCAAAAGATCGTTTATGCTTCAATTTTCACAGACGAAAGCGTTGTCAAATTTAGCTAGTCAGTTTTGCTTTTTTTACGGTCCAACGTGGCAACACTGAGTCAATTGCAGAAGGGACGAGAGTGAGTGATTTTGAAAGGATAGTATTGCTGCTTAGTATCTTCATTTTCATCAAACTCAATGTGGCCACATTAATGTTTTTCCTGTGTCTTTCCAACTTAAAAACTCAAAACTTTAAAGGAAATTTTAAATTTTAAAGTTAAACTTTCTGACTAAAAAGGCAAGATTAAAAGCAGATGTGCCACAAACGCGAAAAGGGGATACACCACTTTTATTTTTTATTTATTTATTTACTTATTTAGGTTTTTCGAGTCATTTCGCTCAATAAGGAGGAAGATACAACGAAAATAAATATGATCGATTGTGGCTTCATGATCGTTGTGGCTTCATGATAATGATCGATTGTGGCTTCATTTCTAATAAGTTCATGGCTTAATTAACTGAACATTAAATGTTAATATTAGAGGGACAGTTAGATGTTAAGATTAGAGCTCCATTTGTATAAATAGAAAAATATTAATAGCGGGTGTAACGAAAAAGGGAAGATGGGAATGGATTTTTTTTTTAGTCTCTGAACATGTATGAGATAGTTTGTAATTAATTTTTTCGAAGAAATTATTCAGAATAGAATGGAAAGAATGACATCTAAAAAATCGTGGACTTGTGCATTAGGAATGTGTACCTATAGATATCTCTCATGCCCCTTACAGAGGAGCAGGATTGAGTAATTTTTCGGGGGCAGTATGGTTGTTTAAAAATATATATTTTCAGTCCCAAGTAAAGGCGTTAAGAATGGCAGGAGAATAAAGAGGTGATGTAACCATTTGTTATAACTATCCGTTAAAAGAAATCCTGTCCGTAAATTTACCGGGCATATTACTCAGCCAGTTAGGTTAGATCATAAAAGAACTTATATTTCGAACGGTCAAAGCGTCAGCAGTTGTTGGGAGGCTGAATAGCATTTGGCGAAAGTCAAATATAAGCCGCCACGTCCTACCGTATGAAGCGGAGACGTGGTCATCCGCAAAACCTGTCCTCAACACCATTGATGTCATTCAGACCAAAAAACTTCGATGAATCGAGGGTCTTCATTGGACAGACTTTGTTAGCAACCAGATCCTCCTGTTACGTGCTTCACAAACTCCTTTTCCGACGCAGCTCACTCAGCGTACTGTTTTCTGGTATGGCTATCTCCTTCACATGCCACATGACGACTCAGCACGGGTTGTTTTTTTACTTCGACCTCACCCTGCACGGATGGAAATTACCCAGACGACGCCTCCACGCTACGTGAAAAGACAAGACCAACGAATTTTTGCCCAAGCCCATATCCTAGTGGAAAAACCAGCGAGCTTGGCAAGCGATAGATCAACCTGGAGGCACCTGGTCTCATCGTTCTCTACGCCGGACTCCTGGCAAGAACCATAAGTCAAGTAAGTCGAATCAAGTTAGTATGAATGGGCACCATAATGAAGACTGTTTACATTGGGCTACTATGTCGCTTACGGATGGGCAGAATTGAGTAATTCTGAAGGATGGGCTACTATACTACTTGCAGATGGAACAGGACTGAGTGATTCTGAAGTGATTCAGGACTAAGTGAAGTCTTTTTTACGAATAAAACTTTTGTTTATGAAACAATGTCTTTTTAAATTTTTTTTTTATAATGTGCCTTCTGAACCTTATCAGCCTGCTCCAATATACTCCAGTTATGCATAGAACATTATCAATTTGACACTGAAATGCCAAAAATTGGTTACGACTAGACTCAAAATAATACCCCTTTCGCACTTGAAAAATTACCGTTAAACGTGTCTTACGCCCCACTTTTTGTATAAATTTTTGCGCTTATTGTAGATTTTTAGTCTTCTATTAAGGGGTTCGGAAGCCCACCCTCCCCTGTGAGCATCTTTACTTGGAATAAAAGTTCACCATATCTAAGAGCTTCGTTAAGTAGCGAATATATCTGACGTAAGCGTAAGCGTCATCTGCCGTAATATCTAAGAGCCATATCTAAGAGCTTCGTTAAGTAGCGAATATATCTGACGTAAGCGTAAGCGTCATCTGCCGTAATATCTAAGAGCCATATCTAAGAGCTTCGTTAAGTAGCGAATATATCTGACGTAAGCGTAAGCGTCATCTGCCGTAATATCTAAGAGCCATATCTAAGAGCTTCGTTAAGTAGCGAATATATCTGACGTAAGCGTAAGCGTCATTTGACGTAATATCTAAGAGCTTATAATGACGTAATATCTAAGAGCCATATCTAAGAGCTTCGTTAAGTAGCGAATATATCTGACATAAGCGTCGTTAGACATAGATCTGCATGTCTAACGACGACGCCATAAAATTAAATGAGGCAGTCAAACACAAAGATTTGAGCAAAAATGTTTATAAAGGAAAAAGATAAAATAAAAATTAAATCAAAAATAAGGGGAGAAATAAGTAATAAGCTTAAGTAAATAGCACTAAATTCAGCGTCTATCTTTGTAATAATTCTAAACGGGTGACATTTTGTAGCATCTAATGGAAAGCTATTCTATTTCTAAGACACAAAAGGGACAATAATAGACGGTTTATTAGGTTTAGAATTGAAACGGGGGGGAGGGGTAGTGCAACCCCATACACAACTGATAGCAGTAGATCAGATAAAAATAAAAGTGGTAATGCACCAAGGGCCTTTTATTTATTTACTAATTCAATATATTCAAAGAGAAGTGCACAAAAATTCAAATTAAGACCTAAAAATGAAGATAACTAAAGTGAAAAAAAAAACTAATAAATGAATATCAATGAATAACTGATAGGATGATTAGGCGGCTGTTCTAATAAAACAGATAATTGGGCGTGTATTAATTTTGATGCAATAGTTTGTAGTAGCAAACTGTAGTACACAGTATCTCGTGCTAACAGTAAACCAAGCTCTTAAAATGAAATTTTGATCATATATATTACATAAAAAGAAAAGACTTATATCGTGGTTGCAAATACGTAAAAGTCATCAAGTTCAAGATTATCAAAGCTACGAGTCTTGAATTAAAAAGGGGGAAAACACCCTGAAGACGGAAAGTAATCTTTAAGAAAATTATGTGATCTGTTCAGCATTTCGGAAGACCCCAGTACAGAGGTTTCAAGCCCCTATCTACAAAATGCAAAATTTTTCTTTTTTCAAAACGGATAGTCAATTTTTAATTCTTTGCATATAAAGGAAAGAGTACTTGGTTTGCCGTTAGATCAGTATTTTAGCAAACTGCTTTATCCCAGTTTATAGAAACTGTTTTGATAGATCTTACCCTACAGCAAGGGCTATTGGTAGTAGGGCTATTGTAGGGACATTGTATTAAACAGAAAGGTAAAACTCTCCTAAGCTTAGATGACGTAGATGATTTCAGTGTTCTAGATAAGAATTTCAAAATATAGATGAAAATTCAAACTTTTTATTTTAATTTTCGTTTTCGAGGGGGAGGGTGGTCCAAATCGTAACCACTCACTCAGATAGAGCTCTGCCTACCTCTATTACCCCGCTAGCCTACCAGATGCAGCTCTTAGACTAAGCTCAAGGATTTGATATGATTGAAAACCCCAGACACTATGCAGTCTTGATTGCTTCCACTATCCGCGACTTTTTTCAGGGTTTCACCCAATTTCTCCAAAAACGTTGGGTTCTCAAAGGTCTACTTAAAAATAACTTTCGTCAATATGCGAATGTTAACATAAAACATGAGTCATGTGTTTTCGTTATCGATATCTTTTGGGGAAATTTCGAAGACCCCAAACGCCTTATGGGGAATTCGGGGAAATCCCAATAAATTCGTGGATAGTGGAAGCACTGGTAATCTTACCAAAATCGGTATTCTAAAAACAAAACCTAAAGTAATTCTCGAGAACAGGATCGGGTGATCTCGAGATCGGGAATCATTTGCTCTACCATCTGAACCAGAATTGATATTTGGTTTATACCTTTGCTACATTAACATACACAAATAAACGGAATCCCGTAGACAGATTTCCTTACCAACACTGCCAACTTTGAGACGACGGCTTTTCAGGAAATTCGAAAAAATCCGAGAAAATTCGGGGATAGTGGAAGCACTGGTAATATAACCAAAATCAGCAGATTTTTTTGTTGATGTCGATAAGGACTTTTTGTCGATGTCTTCGACAATGAATAAATAACTGAATAATGAAGAAATTCGAAAAAAAATCTGAAATTCAACAAATTCCGAGAAAAATATAGAAAAAATCGGGGATAGTGGAAGCACTGGTAATCTTACCAAAATTGGTATTCTAAAAATAAAATTGTACGGTATACCCCAGTATACGGGGTAAACCGTACAATTTCCTTACCGACACTGCCAACTTTGAGACGATGGCTTTTCAGGAAGCACTGGTAATCTTACCCAAAACAATAGATGTTTTTGTCGATGCCGATAAGGACTCATTATCGATATCTTCCACAACGAATAAATTTAATTCCTAAGGTAAATGTTTCTTCATCCATGAGTTCTAAAATATTAAGCAATAAAATCATAAGAATAAACCTAACCTGTTTTTCATCTTTCTTTTTATTAAAGCGGCTTTCAATGTGCTTGAGATGAAAGTTGCCAGCTTCTACAAGGATATCTTCAACCAGCTTTTGCATATATCGAGTACGAGCCAAAGATACAGATGCTTTGGCAAATGTCAAAAAGCCCTTGGCAAATTGGAAAGTACTCTGAGTCAGCTGAAGTTGCACATCATCTTTAAGAAGAAATAAGGTATTTATTATTTAATTTAAGAAGAAATTATTTTGATTTTATCTACATGTCTCAGTTTATAGTTCTATTGGTTACTTCCTAAGCTTAACAGTTTACATTAAAAAAACGCTAAATTTTCAAATAAATTTTCAAGGATATGAGTATTTTTGATGTATGTGACAGTGAATTTTAAGATGTGTCTGTGAGGGAGCTTGTGAGGTTTTTTGAATGAATGAAATTTGAATGGTTGTTAGGTTATATGGGTGGGTTCTCGGTGTTTTGAGCCTCTTTTATTGGTTGGCAGGTTAAGGATTCTTTTTTAGGGTTTGGGATGAAGAAAGAAAAAGGAGAAGAGCAGTAACTTTTTTTCTTTTTTTTTTGAAGGAAGAATTAGAATCGTCATTAGACATGATAATGATTTAAGTTTAGTTATATAATGCAATCATGTACAAGCTTTTGTTTCAATAACGGTGTAGCCTATTGCTTTTTTTATCTTGTAGGATAATTTTTTTTATAAACAAGTTATTACTAAAGGGCTTAATAATTAATAATTAATTTTATAATTAAAATAATTTAATAATTTGTATTAATAATTAATACAAAGGATCTTTCAAAATCACAAGCTTTGTAATCACTTAATCTAATTTAAACTGTAATTTGATTATTTAATCTTGATTATTAACCTATTAAATAAAATTATTAATATTTTTGTTACCTTTTTTTCTTAGTTCTGTTTAGATACAAGCTTTTGGTCTTCAATTTTTTATATTTTTTGACTGTGTTTTGTTTTTCTTAGAATATAATTCCTTTTCTTTTTTAATTCTATATTACTTTCCAGCTAAGAACATTTCCAGATGTGATTGCTAAATATTTCAAACTTAGTTCGATTGTTTCATTGTCTCCAATAGAAGCTTTACGCTTTTTTAAGTCTATATTTTTTTTACTTGTTTTATATAAAATGATATATGGGTAAATACTAGTTAACTCTAAAACTTGTGTAACTCAGCTCCTCGAACACTACCCTTAACTTCTTAACTCCTTAACTCTTAACTTTCTACTCTAAACTTATAGAATACGTCTCTACAATTTAACGATATAAATTTAGCAATTTAACTTTTTTTTTTCTCTTTACTCCGTTTGTCAAGTGCATTACAAGGGGTTATAAATAAATTATATTCGATTCTATAAGCATTGTCATAGATGAATTGAGAGAACAGAGAAATAAATCTGGAGATGACAAATGGGTCTTCATACTGGTATGAAGAAAAACAATGAAACGAATATTTCGCCCGTATACAACAAGGTTTCTTCAGCGTTAAACAAAAAGAGAGACAAAGAAAAAAACAAAAATAAAACAATTAGAATCTAAAAATATAAAAAAAACATAAAAACAAAATTAATATAAAACTAAAACAACCCAACTAATATATATATATATATATATATATATATATATATATATATATATATATATATATATATATATATATATATATATATATATATATATATATATATATATATATATATATATATATATATATATATATATATATATATATATATATATATATATATATATATATATATATATATATATATATATATATATATATATACAATTAATACTCTCAAATACAATTAGCCAGCTGCTTCCATGAGCACACAAAAGCAACTGGTAAAAATATGTTTACGAATTTAAAATTTAAATTAACATAAAAATTCTGCGGTTCGTTGAACAATTTACGAAAAAGGTTTTTTTTTCATTTATATTTTTTATTCTATTTATATGTTATTTATTTATGTGTTTATTTTATTTTTATATTATTTATGTTTATATTTTATTCATATTATATGTTATTTTAGTCATTTTTATTTTTATTATACATTGCATTATATTTATAGTAGCTTATATTTTTTTCCCCTTTTTTTTTCTTCAGATTTAAGAATTATTAATTATTATTAAATCGTTATTAACCATTTTTTTCTTTTTTGCTTCTTCTTTGTTTAGTACACAATTTTCTCCTCCGAGACCAAAATTATTTTAGTGGCAGAATTTGTTGTTTTACCTAATAAATTTGAATAGTCGTTTTCTCCGATCGAAACTAGCAGCAAAGGCTGTTGGGTGACATATTTAAAAAGAAATTTAGGGTGTACTTTTTTGCAAAGATAAGAGAATCCCCCCCCCCCTTTACCTGGCAAAAAGAATTGGGATTGCCCTGCCCTTGTCCCCTCCCCCAACAAGACTGTCTCTGAAAGTTTGAACTTCATCTCCTTTCCATTCAGCAAAACAGAGTATAGTTACCAAACTATAGCTTTGGAAACTCTTTAAAAAAAAAGAAATCATCTTAGAATTTTTCATTATTACTCGATCGTTATTAACTATGTTTTGGTTAATAACGATTGTTTCACGGAATTTTTATTCATATGTACCTGTATAATAGTCTAACAATAATTTTTCGCCAGAAATGCAACTTTTCCCAAAAATAAAAAAATTCTAAAGAAAATAGCCAAAAACCATCCGTCTAAAAAAACATGACCTCGAGTCATGGTTTCTTAAGACCTCGAGATCAGGATCAAGGGTGACCTCCAGATCGGGAGTCATATACTCTATCATCTCAACCGTGATCAATATTTGGCTTTATTTGGCAATATTTTGCTCCATTAACATACATAAATAAACGAGATCCCAAAGATGGGTTTTGTTACCGATACAGCCAGTTCTATATAGTACATATTACTTGCTCCATTAACATACACAAATAAACGGGATAGTCTACGTATTTTACTTGATCTGGGGTATTTTTGGCGTGCAATGCTGTATCTGAAGGAAATTATGTTCCTCATTTATATCAAATAATTGTTTGTCATATAACGAGGCTGTAACCTCAGGGTTGCCACCGTCCGGGATTTTTTTTTTATTAATAAGAGATTTTCAACAATTTTGGCTGATAGTCTACTATTTTTTTCTGCACGGTCTCACGAATATTCTTGGTTTTTCATATTAATAGTATTTCATATTTCATATAATATATTTCATATATATTCATACATTTCATATTTCATAGTAATAGTACATATTACTTGCTCCATTAACATACACAAATAAACGGGATTCCACCGATGCGTTTCCTTACCGACACTGCCATTTATACATAGTATTCATTACCACTCTTGTTTTACAGTTCGTGGTAACGAAATGTAAGTGAGGAGCGAATCGGCCCAATTGAAACCTAAACTCGTAAAAAAAGGCATTCTGATAATAATTAATACATAAAAGGATTAAATTTTTATGCTGATTCCAAATTTATAATAATCATTAAGTTTAATGTTACCCATCAAAAGCTTCAAGCCTGATAAAATTGGCCTGATTTTGAAAAAAGGTTGAAGAAACACCCCCAAAAAGTCAAGCGATTTTACAAAAATTACATCATCAGATTCAACATATCAGATAACCCTACTGTAGAGGTTTCTAGCTCTTATATACAAAAATTGTGATTTTTTTTTTTTTTTTTTTTCAATTTTTAAATGAACTTCATTTTATGTAGAAACTTAACAGGTCTCATTACTAAACTTAAAAAGGAAAAAACTGCTCCGCCTCCTTCTGCTTCGCCAAATATCTACTTCACATATGACCATGGAATTAATTAACTTAATTAACATAATTAACTTAATTAATTAACATAACTTGAAATTAATTAACTAATATATCATAACCGACCCAGAAATTGCAGTTTCAAAACTGATTGAAAAGCATCAAAAGAAAATAGCGGGCTGCCCACGGTTTAGATTTCTTATTTGATCTATATTCCATTTACCTTTTTTTTTTCGTGTTAGTTACGATTTACTACTGTTGTTGTAATTCTGCTAATGTAAAGGCTCGCTTAGTTTCGTCTTCATTGATTTTTTCTTTCATTCATACTGCGCCCTTTCTATGTTTTTGTGGAAGGGTTCTTAAGTAAATAAGTACATAGGTAGGCAGGATACACTCTATCAAATAAAACAAAACAAAATATAGAAAAACAGGTATAATATTTTAAATAACACATTGGAAAAAAATTAATAATAAAAAAACAAGGCCGTATCCAGGGGGGGGGGGGGGGGGTTACCGGTGTTGAACCCCCCCCCCCCCCGAAATTTTTGACTGACTCGAAAATAAGTCAAAAATTAGTAAAACCTAGGTAAAAATCAGTAAAATTAGTCGAAAACTGAGTCAAAAATTAGTACCCCCCCCCCCCCAAAAAAAGTCAAAAATTAGTAAACACCCCCCCCCCTGAACAAAAATCCTGGATACGGCCCTGTAAAAAAGGTCTGAATATTTTGACTTTACTTCCGGAAGCCTTTGTCAACGTAAAAAAAAATTTATATATAAAAAAAACTAAATTAAATAGAACGCATAAATTAAAGAAAAAAAAACAGAAACGACAAACTAAAAAAAAACTAATATCTTAATAATAAATAAATAATAAAATAAAAAACTTAATAATAAAAAAGTAATATCTTAATAATATCCAATATGGCAACTATTAAAATTATTTATAAATGGAAAGGCAGCGCGGTCTAAGAAATTAAATTATAAACACTCAATCACTGAAGAAGAAGAGCAAAGATCATCAGCATCCTATTGGAATTAATAGGAGATGACTCACCTTTTATAAAGGAGTCAAGGGAAGACTTTACACCAAGATCAAAAATTTCAGATTTGAACTTGTTTGCTGCTGCTAAATTCAACAGGTTTACGGCTTTCCATGATTCTTCCTGGGCCCGAACCTACATAGATGAGGTCAATTATATGTTCGACCAGTTTAATCAAATTATCTCATTAACTTTTAACACGTAAATAGGCATATCAAATTGTTATCCATTTACAGGTAAAACAGGTAATTAATTTGTGACGCGCAAACAGGAAAATAAAATTATTGATAAAGTGGAAAAAAAGATCAAAAGACACTTGGGATTTATGGCAGAAAGCAACTAAGAAAAGGATGCATCAAATTAGCAGAAAGCCAGAACTAACTATTATTTATTTTAGTTTCAATCATGTAAGAGGAAAAAGAAAATTTAGGGGAAAGTGTTCTCTCAGGAGCTGAGACTAAGATAACCTAAAGATGTCGGGGGTAGTATAGAGAAGACCACTACTACCCCTCCCTCCTTAATAGCAAAAGCTAAAACTTTTTTACCACCCAATAGTTTTCATGAAAGAAAAAATTCTGTCGAAAACAAACTTCCCAGGGTTGCGAGCCAACTTTTTTAGATGCTGCTATGGTTCAATTAAAGTGGTTTTCAAACTACATATGCAATTTTCTCACCAAGTAGTCAAGTTACATTATGTTAAGTGTAACCTTTCACACTTAAACGAGTCATTTCCCACTGGGCTGATGCAAAAATTCCTATAATCATCATATTCATCGTTTTGTTGCTTCTACATTAACATCTCTATAACGAAATATGGACTTATATAACTTAAAATTCTAAGTGGAGCTCGATTCTGTTTAGCACTACCTACGTTACGAACAAAACCAACCTAAGTTTGCTCTATAAGTTCACAGAACGTAAAAAATTAGTCTTAAGTTATGCTACCATAAAATTTTCTGCGATGTAGCGTGAAAGGGCCATAAGTCTGGCACAAATGGGACCCTGTCAGCAATACCCTCTGGTAGGTGCTGTATGGTTGGTCCTAGCACGCCAAAAAAGAATTAGGAGCCTTACTAGCCCTGTTGTATGTGCCACAAGGTACCAGATAACATGGGTACCCATAAGCTGAATCTCAGGGGGGGACGGGCTTACCTAGTCTAATCGGAACTTCCAATGCTGTATAATAGAAATCTCACAACACAAATATAAAATATAAGGCAGCATCATTCATTATTCAGCCAGGGCGGACTGGAGCCCCCCGCTGCCCCCCCTATATGGGCGCCCATGCCAGATAAAGGGCTTTTCGACATTTACGATCACCCTTACCATCATACATAAAGTGATTGATCGTTCTCGCTTCATTGCTTCTTAAAAGTAACTTCGTCTCCGGAGAGATTTGTGAAGTTTTTTCGTCTCTGAACTGATTATTACAAATCGAGGAATTTCGTTATTTGATTTTCTAATACAGCGCAAAATTACTGTCTTGATTTAGTAGAAATGATGGTGTGTCAAAGAGACATTTTGACATATTTTTCAAATCACAAAGAAATGCAATTTTTCTAATTTTCTTGCAAAAATAGAATTTTTTAAAGGATAATCAAGAAAAACAGGGGATAAAATTCTTCAACCCCATCTCGATAGTGGCTAGATAAAAATTAATGGAATATAATAATTCAACGGTGATGCTAGGTGATTCAACTATCATCTAATTAGGTTTTCAAGTCTTTTATCACTTCGACCAAATTTATCAGTTTGACCCGACCGGCCTCAGAACTCTCTTGATAAAATAACAATTTATTTCAAACCAGAAAAAAAAATAAATAAAAAATATCAGTAGCCATTAGGATCTAAACAACTAATGCAGCCTAAATCAGCAAATATTTCTAAGTGAAATGGAATAAAATAATAAATTACAAAAAACACATAAAAACACCATGATTGTTTTTCGTTTTTCCTAAATCTATTAATCCTACTGATACAAAAAGCATAACAAATCAGAACTACCTAAACATAAACCATCAATAATTCGCAGCCTAGCACATTTCTTTTAAAATTCTTTTTAGAATTTTAACATTAGCACTATTCTTCATATCCACTTTTTAAAACTTAGAGGAGCATAGAAACATTTTCTCTCCCTCTGGAAAGGATCTGAACCGGCTTATGTATGAGGATAAGAGTCAAATGAAAGTGTAAAAAACTCTAAAATTACTAAAATCGTTGACCTTTAATGCAAAGAACTGCACATGAATGTATATGAACCATATATGGTGAGTCAGGTTTGAGTTATTAAGGACAGTGAAAGTGAAATATGATTTTTTAATTGGTTACGGGAAAACTTACACAACTAAATCTATCTTAAAAATAGCAAGAATAGAGAAGTCAATTTTAAATGAAAAACCCCACCATATGAAGTTTTGCAGTCCATGTACATTTCGGCCGAATTTATCAAAACAGAAATGATGGTGAAAAATAAGTACAAGATAAACTAAAACGCACGGCATCAAAGAGTTTAAGAAGGTTCACCTTTCCATTGGAGGTGTAGTTGTCTTTGGGATTCAACAGATTGTTAATGTTAGAATTTTTCCGAACGAAAAGTGATGTTAATTTCAACTATTTGATTTGCCTATTTTGTTTTCGCAGTTCAATATGGTAACACTGACGAAAATGTGATACTGCTCCCAACAGTTCCTGTTTTGAACTACCAAAAGAGAAAATTTTGAAAGTCACAGTTTTCACGTAGGAATAGATCTAAGATGGGGCCAGGTGACACCTAGAAAATGTTTCTTATTGATGTCCATGGTACTTAAAGGTTAACAAAATAACTGATTTTTGTTTTTATCCTCAAATGCACTAAAAATATCAAATTGACAGTAGGTATAAAATATACTAGACACTAGTTATAGAGAACAAAAGAATATTAAATAAAACCTTCAAACAAGTTTTTTTTATTTCGAAAATGCTACGGAAATAAAAAAAAGAATCCTTACTACCAGAAAAAAAATGAGTTTTTTTAGGCAAAAATGATGTTTAGTGCATTTTGAGATGAAGCGTATATAAGTTCTTTTTAATACTTTTGTTTTAATCTTTTTAATATTTAATTAGTCTTTTCGCAGAGAACATTGTATATTTTATTGTTTAACCCTAGCATAACAGATTCATACTTTATATTAACATAATCTCGCTTGTACAAATTCATACCAAGACCACGCCTACTTCTATTTCAAAAAATTCAATAGCCATTACTTCTATGCCCTAAGTTGTCATTGCTTGTATAAGATAACTAACCTGTATACGGAAATGACATTGAACTTTGAATATTTATCCTCAAAAGAGACGAAGTTAAATAAAAGTGTTTAAAAAGAAAACTAAGCACCCCGAGTAGAAAACTGGAATTTATTTAATTTTTATTTTATTTAATTTATTTTATTATTTTTTATTTATTTTTTTTAATTTATTTAATTTTTATTTTATTTAATTTATTTAATTATTTTGTATTTAATTTTATTTAATTTATTTAATATTATATATTTTTATTCAATATATAAATGTATTTTATTTATTTAATTTATTGGAAAACCAATAAATTAAAGGTTAATTAGCGCCAGGACTTTGCTTTAGAAGAAGTAAATAAATCACAGCCTGCCTGAAACGGAAAGAATGAAACAGAGAACAAACATTCGATTCACGTGTCACGATTTCCTAATACATTAAGACACAAGAGAGAAAATAATCGCATCTTGGAAAGGTTACATTGTGACAATTAATTGAGGAGATTTAAGGGGAAGATCAGCCAACAGCTTATGCAATTACAGTTCAAGTACAATTTATTACTAATAAAAAACATAAAAACTAACAGCCGCTCTTTAACAGCCGCAACTTTAAAAAAAAACTAACAGCCTAACAGCCGCTAACAGCCGTCTACTAACAGCCGCTCTTTAAAAAGAAGCAAGAGCACTTGTGACGGGGACCACAAGTCCCCTTACATTTTTTATAAATTAAATTGGCGAAAGAAGAAGAAAAGAAATCCCATAACTAAAATATTGTAAAAAAATTGAATAAATTACACAACCAAAATAAAACTATTACCAATCTCTCATCAACCATTCTACAATAATAATATTAGTAAAACAATAATAACGATAAGTAAACAAAAACAGTAAATGTTTTCCCAATAAATATCTCTATGACCTTGAAATATCTCTAGACCTTGAAAATCTGACAGGGAAACAGGCTCTAATTCCACTTGTTTGCGTGACAACAAAATCATCACCACGATAAATATAATTATGGAGGAATTTACCATAACTACACGAGAAACCTCTGGACTTATAGAATTTCAACATTGATAAGTAAAAATTCCTAACAGGCAATCCCGTAATTGTCCTACATTTCCAGTTCCTTCCAGTTCGTTAAAGCTAGTTGAATGTTATTCACACCTCCATAAGAAAATCCTCCAATATCCTTTATCCTCCAGTATCCTCCAATAAGAAAATAAGAGAATTATCCGAAAATATATGAAATTAAGAACTTACCATAGTTGCATCAAGGAATTTAGCTCTTGTAGCTCTAATACATTGGTCCAGGGGTGATCGAATCTGATTCTCAAAATCAAATGTCAAATCAAATCCAACTGCTTCAGCAAGCTAAAAACAATAAAAAAATTATTTCCAGAAAAATATAATGATACAGCCAGGTAATGAATAAGTATGGCTACAGCAGTCTTAGGTTAGACTAGGTGTCTTGCAAAAAAAACTTACATCGACATTTCTTTAAATCGAAACATACACGTCATTTTTCCCCTAATTTGATCCCCATCCTCCCTTTAGAAAAAAAGCAATTGAAGTCTTTTTTTTGTCTCTGTGAAGTCTTCATAGTGAATTCTTCATAATACTAGTGAAGTTTTGTTTTATCTCTACTGCGATGAATATTATGGTGTAGAATCTGCTGAATCTACCAGATTCGTATCAGGATTTTCAAGATCACCCCAGAATTTTCAAGTGTGAATCCGCCTTCATTTTCGGTGTTATCGGTCTTCAAAATCGACGTTAAAAGTAGCATTAGAATACCAATTGAAAAATAAGATATTTTCTGTTTTAAAACCATAAAATTGTTCAAAACTGCCCTGGAAGTAACCTGGGCTTAAGGTTGAGAGTCGTTAATCTCTTCAAAAAAGGCTGAAAATATTAAAAAAAATATTTAATTTAGCAAATTGTTGCTGTATTTTTTAACTTTGCACTTTTCTCCTTGTATCTTCTTGCTCTATCCTATATTAGTTACGTTAATAGCACCGTGTTTTTTTTTCATTCAGAATTTAGATATGATAAGTGGCCTAATTTCGTCAACATCCTGGGGGGGGGGGCAAAGTGGGGGCCAATTTCCCCAAATCAAGTGAAAATGACAGTGAAAAATGAAAAAGGAGCCATGTAGTACCGTAAAGGCAAACATATACTAAGGAAAACTGACCTGTTTCTCTGGATGTTTGAACTATGCAGGCTTACCTTAGTTTTGACAAGATTTTTTTGCAAAAAAACTAAATTTCAGGTGGGGGCAAACTGGGTTCTGGTTGGTGGGGCAAGTGGGGTCTGGAGAGGGCAGTTACCCCATAGCAAATTACGACCCTGGATATAATTGAACCTATTCGGGCTCTTATTGCGTAAATTGTGACACCATTTACGTCATATATATCATTATAATTTAACGTCAACCAGTACTAAGCATTTACTTAGCCAATTAGACAATGTTATATAATTCTAAACTTGTAGATGGCAAGGATACTTCCAGACTCGTTATTCTGGAAGACTTCTCGGAGACTTCCAGATTCTTTATTCTGCATGTAAATGAAATTTTCTACTCTACATGAATGAACTAATTTAAATACTCAAATCAATACAACATTGTAGCAAAACAATATGCGAGAGCTGAGCTCGTGGTTGTTGTTGCAAGGAACACAAGAATTTGACTTGTCAATAGCAACAAAGAAGAAAAGAGAAGATTGGATAGCAAAAGAAATGTCAAACAAGCAGGACGCGGAAGGGGACTCTGACATGGGCAAACAAACAAAAAAAGAATATAGAATATGCTTATGTTACATCATCAAAGCTGAAAAACAATTAATATTTTCTTTTTTAAACAAATTTAATTTTCAAACTCAACATATATTCATTGACTTCGAATTAACAATACAAATTAATTATAATAGCACAACATAATAATATATACTAATAATAAGTATATTATAATGAGATACTAAAAATTTACAATATAATAATAATACAATATGAATTAACTTATTAATTTAGAATAAAGAATGTAAATTAATAATTAAAAGATAATTAAAAGAATAATTAAAAGAATTAATAATTAAAAGAATTAAAAGAATTAAAAGAATTATTAAAAGATTAAATAGATAAAAGAATAATTAAAAGAATAATTAAAAAGATAAAAGAAAAAGATACAAGAAAAAGAATAAAAGAAAAAGATAAAAGAATAATTAAAAGAATTAATAATTAAAAGAATTATAAATTCATTAACTTAAAATTAAATACATTAAAAAAAAACATATTGGAAAGATACGTGAAAATTCCGGTATACTAATACACCTTAAATCTTCCATAGTGAATTCCTTTCAGACAGAAAACGAAAGATTTTGACTCAGACAGAGATGTGCTATCCTAACAGTTGTCAACACTTAAAATGGCATGTCTATTAATAGTTATAATCGTTCATATTATGTATATAAAAATAAAGGGGACAATTATATTACATGTCGAGACAGGTAATATTATTAATGCAACTAATCTATTCATATGCTTACTTTTTGATTTGTCGATAATCGTCATGTCCCACAACTCCCAAGTTCTCCCTTTTACCATTTACAAATCTACATATTGTAGACATATTGAATGGGTTCACACTGTAATAGTTGAAATACAATGAACAAGTATATTTGGGAAAATAGTTCCTACTTCCAAATGTCTTTAAAAGTACATCTCCACAATTAATCTGCGGAATAACGATGTATCTGGAAAATGTGCTTATTATAAGCAAATCTTAATTTTCTGATTAATTGAAATGTTCCATTAATGAGACTCATTTGCGTGTTTTCTACGTGCTAGTAATTTGGAATAGTAGAGATCGCTGATGTGCCTTCAAATTATTTGTTTTTTTCTGTATAGGGCCTTTTTTAGCTATAAATATACTTCATCTTGTTTTATAGACAATCTAAAAGGCCTCTTTTTTCTTCTTTTAGGCATAAAACAATAAAAGTTTAATTTGTAACTTTTTTGGAGAAAGCATTTGCTACAGGAACAGGGTAAAGAATATATCGACTCATTACAATTTAGGAAGTTATATTACCAAATAAAAGAAAGATATACGGCCATTAGAAAGAAAGTTATATGATCAGCTAAAGAAAAGCGAAAACAGAAAAATTGTATGAAAAAACAGGAAAAATCAAAAATCTTCAAATTTTGAGGAGAAGGCTCGGTAAGTCCCCAATTTTTCATACTTTCTAACTCAATCCCATTTGCACCTGTTTATAGATTTTTCAATCCCGTTTGTTACCCTATGTAGATTTCTAGTCCATCTAATCTTAATCTACCTCATCTACCTACATCAGTACTCAACTGAAAGTATTCTACAACTTAAAGTAGATGTCAAAATGAAATAGTTTTTGCCCTCTTGACCCCTCATAGGTCTACTCATGCCTAAAAACCACGGTTTTCTAAATTTGTTTCAAAATTATAAAGTTTTTAGGAAAATAACATATTTTCATCAGTTTTTCTACGTCGAACCGTGAAAATAAATTAGAGAAACTGGTTAGGTATAATTTGACAATGCATTCCGTCCATAAAAAATAACAGTAACAATCTGTTGATCCCTAATGACAACTACATCTTCAAAGAAAAGCTGTTAGGTGTTTGACCTGTTTCAGTCCCTTCTAAACCTGCTTGGTATCATGCTGTTTCGCCTTGGTTTTTGCTGTTTTTTGCCCACGCTACTGCTTTTTGTTTCTTTTAGCGTCCACTATCACTAAAAACTGGATAACTGCATATGTAGTTTGTTTTTTTTTTAATTAGATTTTCAATGCTTCACCTTCAAAGAAAAGCTGTTTGACCTGTTTCAGCCCCTTCTAAACCTGTTTGGTATCATCTTGTTTTGCCTTAGTTTTTGCTGATTTTTAAGTAACATTTGTTTCTTTTTTTATTTGGCATCCACTACCCCTAAAAACAAGATCACTGTATATGTAGTTCTTTTTCTTTAAAAGTTTCAAACAATCAAATCAAACAATCATTCAAACAATCAGATTTCATTTTGACTGTCCTACTTACAGTCTATTATCAGTTAAACATGCCAAACTATTCTATCAAAACTGGCAATTCAAATCGAGTAGATTAGTATTCTAATTAGTAATAAGACTTATTAGTCTAATTAGTGAATCGTAGTCTAATATGTCAAAAGTAGTCAAATTAGTCTGATAGTAAGCCTACATCTTAGGTTATCCTTCAAACTCAAGGATTTTATCAAATAAATATACTATTCTACTCGTTTTTTTTAGAAAAGCTTACCTCTGCAAAATACCTCCGTAGACTACTAATGCACTGTGAAACCACTAAAATTGGGGTCTCTGTAGAAAAAATCTGCTTCTTCATAATGGCACACAAATCAAATAGACTGTCTCTCGCCCAAACAATAATATCTGAAATATAAATTTGAATTATGCTAGCATTGCAGTTTGCAGGTTATGCTAAAATTCACCCATATCGTGACCAACATTTTCGCAAGGCATTTTCGCTTGGCTAGACTCTGTTCAACTCTTTTTGACCATTCCATTCTTTTCCTGTCACGTCTACACCCATTTTTTAATACTACTGATATGTAAAACATTAAAACATTCTATTTCTGTAACTGGAAATACTTTTTTTTATATCTGTCTTGCCAGCAAAACCGCATCCAGGAGGTGCAGCCGGTTTTAACCCCCCCCCCACCTGAAATTTTTTTCCGACTCCTAAAAAAGTAAAAAAAATGCATATTAACAAATGTTTGATGTGTTTTGTAAATTTTTCACTGTTATCCAACCCTCCCCCCCCCCCCCGAAGAAAAATCTTGGATACATTCTTGCTTGCCGGAATAGGAACCGTGAGATTATTCTAATGAATAGTGCAACTGATATATTGACGTCATAGACACAAGTTGAATTCCAGATTAAATGAACAGGCCTGCCTGCGATCCCACCCCCAAATTATATTCCTGAGTATATCTTAGTCCCATATTTCTAAGAGTCGATTGCACAGTCAAACAAAATGCTTTCTTTTTGAAAAAGAAAGATTCGCTATAGCTTCCTATAGGAAACTATAGTTCCCTTAAGTTTTCTTAAGTAAGCAAGATTCCCTTAAGTTTCACAGTTTCGGTATTAGCAGACAAGCGTAAAAAGACGGGGAGATGCATTAGGCCTTTCGTAATAAAAAAAAAAAAAATACGGCATTGGACTTTACAGTCCCTACCAACGGGGCTGATCTCCGTTCCATGGTCCTTCAGTCAGGAAGAGAAATTGGGGGCCAGCCATCCTGTGCTTTCGCACACCTGTCCTGTTTACCTTCCCCAGGTTTCTCCAGGTACCCATTTAGAGCTGGGTCGTCCCTTTCGTAACATTTTAGAATAATTCCATAGTTTTCTATAATATTGATATAGAACTCCTATTTTTACAAATGTGCACCCCCCCCCAAATCACCCCTCAATCCTAAATCTCAAGAACAATGTCCACCGAATAATCTCAGTCGCATAATTATAGTCAACTTTACAGTCAGGCAAAATGGCTACTTATTCCAAACCATTATGATGGATTATTATCATTCTTTAATGTACCAAGGGCAGTGAAAATGAAATCGGGTTATTTGATTGGTTCAGTAGAGACTTATACAACCGTATATATCCTGAAAATTGGGAAAAATCAGGAATTTGATTTTAGGTAACAGTGGGCGTCAAATCAAAAAAAAAAGTCTGTAAAAATCAGGTAAGGCTTGCATCAACGGACTATTCAAGTAGCTAAGAAATAAACCTACCTCTATAGTCAGAAATGCATCCTGAATCTAACCTTAACTTTCATTTGTAACGGAAATGGACCTTACCCCCCCCCCCCCTATATATACCAATTCAGGGTTATTTGCACATTAGGGAGATGGGGAGAGGGCGGGGGGGTGGGGGTAAAGTCCGTTTCTGATTCAAATGAATGTTAAATTTAGATTCAGGATGCAATTCTGACTATAAAGGTAAGTTTGAAATTTTCCCCCCCCCCCCCTTTAGTGCAAATATAAACCCTGAATTGGTAAATATTGGGGTGGAGGTAGAGTTCATTTCCGACGGAAATGCATGTTAAATTCGGATTCAGGATACAATTCTGACTATAGAGGAAAGTTTATTGCTTAGCTACCTGAATAGTCCGTTAATATAAACCTTACCTTAAAAATCAGCAAAAAAAGAGCTAAAAAAATATGGTACCAAACAGATAGGAGGGTGTAGTTTTCCGTTGAAATTGCAGTTGTCATTAAAAATCAACAAACTATAATACTTGTATTTTTACGAATGAAAGGCGTTGTCAAATTCGACGGATTAGTTTTGTTAATTTTTTTTACAGTTCAACACGTGGCAACGTGGCAATCTGTTATCAAATTGACTGTATACTGTCACAGAATATGAGCTTATCAATGATGCCCAAAAACAAGCATTATAAATCAGTTAGATGTTCAGCTAACTCGCTTATGTCCAGGAAATGGCTTAAAAGCTTGAAAAAAATTCAGCGCTTTTATAAGTAATTGATTTTATCCATCTTTCTGTTTTATAAGTTTTACTAATTTTTTTTATACTTCGTTAATATGTTTTAAATAGACAATTTTGAACACAATTTATAATACATTTTGTTGTGTTTGTTACATTACGCATTGTATTCTATCTTCTTGTTACTCTTATTCTCGCTTCTGAGGAAAACCCTCTTTGGTTAGGCCCTAAATACTCAATGTTCTTATCAATTTTATGTACATTGTTTAAAGTTTCGTACTAGCCGAGTGGATATGCAACCCTGCGCTCGTAAGGTCATGGGCTCAACTCTTGTTGTCGATGATTGTTTGATTTGGAACGAGGGTAAACGGGTGTGACACTACAAGCTCAGCCAGAGTCGGCCCAGCTCTGAATGGGTAGCTGGAGGAATCTGGGGAAAGCGCCTGAAGCGTCGGTTGATTTGTCTCCAACCACGCATAGCAAATCCGCCCGAATAAAGAGAATCAGGAGATCAGCACCTGCGCTACGCAGATCATTGATGCGAAAAAGTTTCTTTTTTTTGTTCAAAAGCCTCGAAAAAAACCTCATTTTAACATTGTTTTGTTTTATCTAATCAGCCCTGTCTAAAAAAAATAACTTTTGCACAATACTAAACCAATGTTTACCCTTTAGAACTGTTCTTCCACGGAAATACTAACTCCATATTCATGAATTAAAAACAAATTGCTTGATACTAAGAGAGCAGATCAATAGTGCTCAGCCAAACAAAAGAACGCAATATTCTTTTGTTAGACAATCATTAAAAAACAACTATGAAGAAATTTGATCTTTATAATTATAAGAACAATGGTATACAAGACAGGTATACAAGATGGGGATGGTGCTTCCATCCTCCTCCCTCTGAAATATCTAGGTGTTGCCCGCATATTTTTGTATTTTCCATGTAATCAGTAGATACTTACAAGACACATTTAAGCCATTTCCAGCAACTTGAAGGAACAACTTGGTAGAATGCTTAACATGGTTGCCATACACATTTGCAATTTTTATGACATAATTATGGACATCAGCGTCTAAGCGAACGTCACGAACTTGTTCCTTTAAGATTGCATTGCAATAGTTTACGTACCATCTATTCGCCTGGAAAATGTACATGGATGGATTAAAACTTAAAAGATAATATTTTACTTCTAAACTTAGTAGCTCCCAGTTTAAACTCCTTTTTTAAGGTTTAATTTTCGCAAAAGCAAATAGGATTTACGTTCCAAATCCTACTATTTGTTGGGTTGATTTTCTGCAGTCCTACGGCTTCAATGTTTCAAAGTGTCCTGACAATTTATCATTCAACAGGTGAGAGATCCAGATCTATCCAGTTGTTGACTCGCGTATCTGGAATTGGTTGTAAAATTGAAAAACATATCAAAAATAAAAAAGAACAACTTTACATTTTTTAAGTGAATTTAGATCCTTCTCTACGAGAAGTCTGAAAGATACCATAGTCCTGGTTCGATGAATAGAAGACACTACTACTACTACCAGAAACTCACTGCAATAGCAAGCCGCCTGAGACCAACACAGGTGCCCATGTTCCTCCTCCACCCTAGTCTATTGATACATTCCTTCTTTAACTCCTTCAATGAAGTTTTTAAATCCTTCCTCATGAAATCTTCCCAACCCAGTCAAAGAAGACCTTCTTTTGGTTTGACCCCAAATGGCAGGCCAAAAAAAACAATATTTGACAATCTGCCATCCCTCATCCGTAAAACGTGACCTAGCCACGTTTTAGCCAATTTTAGCCACTTTCTAGCCAATTATAAGCTCTCTTCCATTATAGACCTAAAAACCGGGATCCGACCACATTTTTCGTAACGTTTATTGCTTGATATATTGTTAATAACGTTATTATTCTTAATAACGTTTATTGTTTGAAACATAACGTTTATAGTCAAACGGGAACTTAAGACTTTCCTTGGACAGTTCCTCAAGAACCCATTTAAAATATCTCCCTTAGCCTTTCGAAGCGCCCACGTTTTAAAAACATATTTGATCACTGTCAAGTACAGAAGATGTGGTTAGGTTCCTGCATAAGCGAACCTCATTTAAGTCAGTCTGTTTAAGTTAAACCACAAACAACTCATAACTTTACCCTTTTAACAAACAGAAGTTGAATTGAATGCGGGTTGAATTGCATGGTGGATGGGTTGAATGGGGGTGAGCAAAATGATGGTTGGATTGCGACAGGGTTGTGTTGAATGAGGGTTTAATTGCATGGGGGTTGTGATAAACGGGGTTGAGTTAGATAGGGTGGAGTTGAACAAGGGTTGAGTTCCACGCATATCATATGGTGAATAGATAGATCTGAAACTAACGCATCTTGTCATTTTGACGCAAATCATGGCTGCAGACTTGTCACAAAATCACAAGTCTCACAGGGAAACCTTAATTGCACTTATTTCTTGCATTCACTTTTTAAATCTAGATTTCCAGCTTTTTATTTATTTTAAGAATTGTTCTCTTGCTTTCCTAATTAACATAATGGACTTCCAGCCTGAAAACGCTTCTGAATTAATGGGTATCTTTATTGATTAGCATAAACCAAATAGTTTCTCTTCATACGATTAGAAAGACAGTGACAGTGTCGATTAATTCACAGTTTCAATTAGTAAAACAAAATAAAAATCTGTAAATCAGTTCATCTAATCAACGTCATTTCGTCAATAACCAGCGTTATTTTGCCTATGTCGCGCCTAAAACTCGTAACTGACATCCTCATAGTTCTGAGATAATTGCGTAATACCATTTGCTCAGCTGTTCTCAAAAGGAAGACAATAAAGTCTAAGTGAATATACTTTAGCTAACTTGCACCACAGGGACAAGGTTTTTATGTTATGGATATCCTTAATTTCGGATCATCCATTCACAGAGCCAGAATCGTGAACTTTTTTTTCATAGCGACTTTTTTTTCATACCGAAAGTAATTCTGATTTTTTTTTTTTTTTTTTTTTTTTTTTTTTTTTTTCATACCGACTTTTCCTTGGAGAAGGAACTTGCCATAAAAACCTTTCGAGAAACCATTTTAGCAATGTGTCGGAATTTTGACAACAGAGAAGATATTTACTGGGTTAAATGTTTAGTAGATATGATTCATGTTATCCGACATGATTTTGGAGATCATTTGAACCACTGGTATAATCCGCGGATGGGTATAATCCTACAAAGCACGACTTTGCTAAATGTCTTTTCGGTACTTAGTTTTGTACATTTTATGTTATAGTATTCTATTTATCTACACTCACAAGGTTTTTGTGTTTGTACAATTTTGCTATCGATAGCTGAGAATCAGTTTTCTCCCTACGCTGAATTATATTTTTGAAATTTGTTTTGCTTTTTCTTAGATTGAGAAAGTTTTAAAGTTTGAAAAGTTTTAAGAAACATGCAAAAATAGTGAAATTGTCCTTTTTTTTCTTTTTTTTTGTAATGTGTATAAATATAATCAGTGCGTTCTTTTGTCCAAAGAGGGTTGTTTTTCTTTGTCCCAATGTAGAGAGAAAGAAAAAAAGTGATAAAAAGACAGCACAAGTTAATACTTCCATTCAGGTTTTTATATTTTTAACTTTATGATTTACTGGGTAATATTAGATGACGTTGACTGTCTTTTTCTCTGCGAGAACAAGCTTGTGTTTTCACATACTTTTTCACGCGCATGTTTTTAAGTATTTCATGTTTCTCTGTATTTATAAGTTAATTCTGTTTCTCATCCTATTTTTTATTACTTTATTATTTCTTTCTCCATTACTTCCTTAGTATTTTATTTTATTTCACTTCTAATCATCCTCTGTGTGCTTACACAGTATATTTTCCGAACAAAACAATAGCGAAAAAATAATAAGTCAATTCAAGGTGTCTTGGCTATATCCGGCCCACACGCCGTATTTCGAAGACCCTGGGTTAAAAGCTAGAGGAATACAATTTTTAATCTTCTTTTTCAAGAAAACTTTATGTGAGACTTACCAGTGCTGTTCGCTGAAGTCGAATAAGAAGCTGCATTGCTCTTTTTACTGTTTTCGGCTTCCTGACAGAACAACCAGAAATCGGCTCCATTTCACGACATAACAATGATATCAGGTCATCCTCGTACTTCTCCAACTTTTTTCTAAAAAAAAAAATAAGGTATTCGTTGGAAACGATATTCTAGCACTTGAATTATAAAAAAAAAATCCTCGTTGCTAGATCTGGTGAACTTTAAATACCCTGATGGTAAGTTAAAATACACTAGCAAAACGGTTTATCACCAAGTAATAATGCTGTAGTATTTGCACCATATTAAGTACTTATATATTACGTTAAGTACTCAATACTTATATATTTAATAGGAAAGAAATGAATAAAGGGCAGACAATAGCATATTTAACTGGCTGTATAAATCAAGCTCTTGATAAAGGTTACCAGTTGCAACAATATTTTTAGACATCATTAAAGCTTTCGATACAGTGGATCATCCTGTACTTATTGAAAAGTTGCGAAGGAATAGAGTTAATGGAAGATTTCTCAATTCGATAATTAGTTTCTTTTCTAGTCGTTTGCAAAAAATAAAAATATCTGGCTCAATTTCTCAACCATTGCTAATTAGATGCGCTGTACCCCAAGGGTCTATTTTAGGCCCTTTATTATTTTTGATTTATGTTAATGATCTTTCTTCTTCTCTTCGGCCACTTGTGAATGAGGTTTCAGACTTTACCAATAAAGAGATTAATGTTTCTCTTCTGATCTTTACTGATGACACAGCTCTAATTATGTGTGCGAAAACAACTGGATTGTTTGGTTACTGCATTGTCTAACACTATTCAGAGGATATCTGGATGAGCTACAATAAGATTGTTATTAATTATAATAAATCCAAGTCTTTGGACAATCTGGTAATTGTTATCCATGGATATATTCAGCTAAAGCTAGGAGCCTTGCATTGTGAAGGAAGAGAAGTGTTCGATACCTTGGTATTATCGTGGACGAATCACTCTCATTTAAAGGTCATATTGAGAAAGTTTCAAATATATTAGCTAGAAATATTGGTATAATTCGTAAAGCTTAACATTGCTTTCCCAAAGGAAATAATCCGTATGTTATAGTTTAGTTTAATCTACCCCTATATTTTGTATTGTAGTTCAATATGGTTGGGATTCTCCTCAAACCTTCATCCAAATCAAGTTTTGCAGAATATTCTTATTAGAATACTTGCTAATTTAAGCCCTTCTTAATCGTGTCGTGAGGCTTATGTTTGGTTGAAAATACTCCCAGCGGCTGCTCTCCGTGATTTTTATATAGGTGTTTTCATATATAATTGCGTCAGAGGTAAGTCCGCTTCTTTTCTAAGTGTGTTCCCCCAAGTTAATCAAGTTCATTCCCATGGCCCAAGGTCAACGAATAAAGTTTATGTTGATAGTTTGGTTACGTCTAGGTCAGGGTTTTCTCTTGTTTGTAGAGGGGCTAAGTTATGGAATTCCTTAGATGACAATTTTAAAAATAGTAATTTCAGTGAATTTAAAAGGCTGTAGATGTTTTCTGAATATGATTTTAATGATTTATGTAATAGGATGTACAGTTGATAGATTAAACTGCTATTAAATCATCAAATTTAGTGCTTAATTTTGATTGAGGTGTGTTAAGGAAGGAGTTGAGTGTTGAGTGTTAAGTTATTGGTAGGGTATATGATGTTGTATTTGTGTTTTATTTTTAAACCTCTTCTGAGACTAAAGTTAAGTTGTTTTGTGGATTTGTCTGGCTATCACTCCTCCATATCATGCTATGGCATTTGCAGGGGATGTGTAAGATTTTGTTAATAATTGAAAAAAGATAAATAAAATAAAATATAAAGCTTTTCGAATTCTTTTCTCTATTTAAATACTGCATTTTAAATTTTTTAAATCTGCTCTTCAAATATTGGAATCTATTTTCTAAACTTGAAAATCATGCTCTGTAAATTTCGCAAACACAATCTGTGTCAAAATCTGAATTTCAAAATTTTGTTCTTCGAATTCTCAAAATTATTCTCTCTAAGCTTCTAAGTTCTGTTTCTGAAGTTTAAAATGCGGTTCTTAAAATTTCAAAATTCTGTCCACTAAATCTGAAAATCTTCTGAAGATAAAACTTCGGTTTTTCAATTTCAAACTTCCGTTCTTTAAATTCCGAAATTCCTGTTTTTAGATTTCAAAATTCTGTTCTCTAGATTTGTAAATTAATGGCTCTATAACTCAACTTTCTATGAAGAATATAACTTATTTTCATTAAAAAGAATATTTTCACTTATTAAGTAATAAGACGGTGAATTAAGTAATAAGACGACGAACACATTGGAATAATGTTGATAGTGAAAGAGAGCGGCTAAGAATATTCTTCGATTCACAAGCAAGTTAAGACGAAGACACTAAGAAAATAAGGTTTTTTCAGCTGAAAAAAAGGGGCAACATTTAAACTTAAAACGAACAGATATTATTCCGTATACGAAGGGGTTTGCCCCCTCTTCAATCCCTCACTCTTCACACTGAGGTTTTATGTACTTTAAAAAAGCATCTTATTCTACTTGAGTGACCCTTGTGGCTAAGAAGTCGCTCTTAAAGAATTGGGAAAAAGTCAACTTTTAGCGTAAAGAGCGAGGCATTGACCAAGGGCAACACCCCTCATATACGGAAAGATTTTCTGTTCGTTTTAAGTTTTAATATTCCTTCTTAGTTAAAGTTGAAAAAAAAACTTGTTTTTTTATTTATTTAATTTCTGATAGTTTTTCAAATAATGCCAAAAAATTTAGCTTCCTCTCCATGGAAAATGCCCTCCATTGACGAAAAATTCGTCCATGAGGAGTTCTCCCCCCCCGTAAAATACCTTACCCCACCCCCAGAAAATTACCTCAGATAATTTCATCCTCGCTGAAAAATCCCCCCAGGAAATTTCTTGCTGACTATTCCACCTGAAAAATTTTCCTTTGCACTTACATTTGAAAAAAGAACTTTAATTTCTGATCGTTTTCAAATCATGCCGGGAACATCCCCTCCCCTCCGTGGAAGGTTTTCCCCGGACCCCCTCCCACCCCCCACCCCCCTCTAAAAAGTAGCTCCCGTGGAAAAATTCCCCAATGGAAAATTTTTCCCGCATATTATCTTCCCATGCGAAAAAATACTCCAGAAAATTCCATTCCCGCATAATATTTTCCCCAGACAGTTCCCCCAGAACATCTCCACATGTAAAATTGAGTCGGCAAAAAGAAAGCAAGACAAATAAAAGAATATCGTATAGGATTATGGCAGATTCCCCAAGTGTAAAATTTCATCTGCGAAATTCATCCAGGAGACTTCCCTCCCCACGAAAAGTTCTCCCCGTGGAAAATCAAACCCCCCCCCCCCCCGAAAAATGTCTGTATACCTCCCAATAACGAATACTTTACATAAATAATGGGCAAATTTCATAACTTACAGCCCTTTCACCCCGGACTGAAATTCATATTGCGAATTATTTTACTGCGAAATTCACCCCGGAGACTTCCCTCCCCACGAAAAATTCTCCCCGTGGAAAATCACCCCCCCTCCCCGAAGAATGTCTGTATACTTCCCAATAAACACTTTACATGAACAGTGGGAAAATTTCATAACTTACAGCCCTTTCCCCAAGAACTGTGTGGGTTGGTATTATCCCTAAAGGCATAGTTATAGGATCTTTCAACTATGCTGAACAAAATCGAAATCTCATAATTTTAATCGGATGAATTTTGGGGAGGAAGGAGCGTGGGAGGGGGACTAGTTGCCCAACAATTGTTTAGACCACTCAAAAAGGGCACTAGATGTTTTAATTTCCGTTCGAATGAGTCCTTTCTCGATATTCTAGCACCATTGGTTCGATACAATCACCCCTGGAAAAAAAAGGTAAACACACATCCGCGATATTTCTTCTGGCAAAAAAAAACAACAAAATTCTAAATTTCTGTAGATAAGGGCTTCTCTGCAGCCGGATTCTCTGATACGCTAAATCTGATGATACGAATTTCATTAAGATTTCTTAGATTCTTTTGGATGTTTCCCTCTTTTTCAAAAATCAGGCAAATTTTCTGAGGCCCATAGCTTTTGATGGGTAACATCAGATTTAATGAATATTATGTATTTGGAATCGGCATTAGATATTAAATTTCGATTTTTAGAGTTTCGGTTACTATTGAGCCGAGTCGCTCCTTAAATACACTTTGTTACCATGAACTGCTTGATAGTATGCCATATGGTCTGGGGCGTCGTTTGGGGGTGGCAAGGGGGGAAGTTCCCCCCCCCCCAATAATGTCGAGAAAAAATAGTATACATCCCATTCCCTTTGATTTTCCAGATATGGACCCCTCTTGGCCCCCCCAATAAAAACGCTGGAGATTCGCGCCTGCATATGGTGTATATACGCACTAATTTACAGAGATACCAAATCACACCATCTGAAGCGATTTAAAATGAGGTTACCATATTACTATAAAAGGGGCGAAAACTATATTTTCAGTCCTTAAATAGTCTGGGACCCACCCGAAGGAATGTGCTCTATTTCAGTTTGTGAGTGGTCAGTGAAATGACCAAGATTTTTCTGTACCAAAGGACAGAGCATGACCTGCTGATCCCGGGAAGGTCCGCTATACCGGTGTGAGACGCAGGCATCAGCAGCTAGAGCAGTTCAAAGTTGCCTTTTCGCTTCTTTTTTTCTCGGCTAGCAACGCCATCCTGAGAGTACAAGATACATGCCCTAAATAGGAAACGCTATTGTCGAGGGAAAGTATCTGGATAGAATGATCCCACAAAAGCCAACAAGCTAATTTCATTATCTCATACATCCAGCATATATCAGTATTTGCCAGCGTGTTTCAGGCTTCATCAGTGATTTATCATGTGTAGTGTATCTAGAAAGCGTAGCCTAGTATTAGTAGGCTATAGTATAGTAGTAAGCTATAGTATAGTAGTCTAGTATTTCAGGGGTTGACAACCTTTTGCATCAGCTTCCTGTTCAGTTCCGAGCACAGTTTATAGAATTAGCTGTATGATCATTCCCTATCTCACCCATTATAAAATTAGTGACTTACAAATAAAGTAAACATACTACTTGATGCCCTTTTTATGCTCTTAACCAATATAATAATCGTTTTTGTCAAAATGAATTTCCTCCCCCCCTCCCTAGGTTATATATAGGGTAAGACACCCAGCGTTCGGCCACCTGCCTATTCTCGGACAGAATCTTTTATACTATTTTAATAGCTAATTTACAATGATACGTTTGTATGTCCGAGTTTAGGCAGAATTGTCACTTGTTAGTAAATTCAAAAATAGGAGGCGCTGTACAAGTGAAACTATTTGAATTAGTAACTTACTTGTTCAGAAATTCTTCAGAAATTTTTTGATACAAAAATTAAGTTTCTAGGTGGTATAATACAGTAATTAGAGTAGTTTAAGTGTCAAAAAGTTTTCAAAGTGATTAAAGTGTCCAACTACTGGGTGTCTTACCCTACCAATTCAGGGTGTATATTTGCACATTAGAGGGAGGGGGGTAAGTTTTAAACCTACCTCTCATTTGTATCAGAAATAAACTTTAACCCCACTGCCCTAATGTGCAAATATATACCCTGAATTGGTATTAATAGGGGTGGGGGCAAAATTCATTTCTGATAAAGAGGGGTAGAATATAGAAAATAGAGGGGTATTGTCTGGGTGACAACTATCATGATGAGAAAGTATAAATTCAGGAATCTAAGTTTCAGTTGCATTGACATGCTTCAGGATTTAGTTGTAATAGCACTATTTCTTACATTTAGAAACAGTAGGCTAACAGAGGGGGAATAATTGATAATTTTTTTTTTAACCTTGTTTCCATCAGGTGCATAGCTCTAGTATTTGATAAAATTCTACTTAAGCTACTTTTGGCTATCTTGGATAGGGGATAAGTTAGGAAAATGAAACTTTCAGGGATGAGTCTACAGGCTAAAGTATGTCCTGGGAAGGTATTCTGAAGTACCCACCTCCACTCCTCCCTCTAGAGGGTCCTGGCCTTTGATTTTGAGTGAACCCTTGCAAAATAGATCTTCTGCTTGAATGAATTAAAACAACAAAATTTTCAGCTTCACAACTTATCTCAATCCCAAGTATTAAGGTTTTAAAGATATGCAAATACATTTCATATATTAAAAAAAAAACACATTAATATGGCTCAAAATTCTGCTCAAATAACAGGAATTATATTTTCAAAACTAAAGCCAGAAAAAAAGAAACCAGTAACTGAAAATTAAGGTAAAGAGTTGTTTTGTCAAATTTCAATAGGTTCTACCTGTCATGTAGACAAATTTCAGGACCCTTTAGTGGGAGAAAGAGTGGAGGTAGGTACTTCAAAATACCATCCCAGGATACCTTAGCCTGTAGATCCATCTGTCTTTTTGGTAAAATTCTACTTTAGCTACTTTTGGCTATCTCGGATAGGGGTTAGGTTAGGAAAATGAAACTTTCAGGGATGGGTCTACAGGCTCAAATGTGCTCTGGGAAGGTATTCTGAAGTACCTACCTCCACTCCTCCCTCTAGAGGGCCCTGACCTTTGATGACGTTTAAATATCTGTTTGTTATGAAAGTGAAACCTAACGTAAGTCTATTGGATCAACCTATTTTGCGCCCCCCCCCCCCCTAAAAAAACCTGGATCCGCCCCTGAAACCATCACACCTATTCCACCAGTTATTAGAAGAAAAAAAAATCCTTATTTTCACAAATTTTATTTTATCCTTATTTTCACAAACTAGCAACGCCATCCTGAGAGTACAGGATACATGCCCTAAATAGGAAACGCTATTGTCGAGGGAAAGTATCTGGATAGAATGATCCCACAAAAGCCAACAAGCTAGTTTCATTATCTCATACATCCAGCATTTATCAGTATTTGCCAGCGTGAATCTTGGCGAGTTCGAAGACAAAAAGTCAGCTCCTTGAGGTTCTCTTTGAGATTTGTGAAGGGTCTGTGGATCTCGTCAAGCAAGGTGTGACACTGTATCTCTCAGGAGGCTTTTCAGATCGGATGAAAGTTGCGAAATTGCCAGCAAATGTGAGTGCAGAAGATTACGAAGAGCGTCTCAGCTCAAACCATGAAGAAGCGGACACAAGGATAATTTTACATGTCCTTGATGCTCTAGGGAGAAACTTCAAGGAGATTGCTGTGCTAGCAAATGACACTGACATAGTTGTTGGACTTCTGTATCACTGCTGTCAGCTATTTGAAAAGAAGGAGCTGGTTGATTGTGCCATATATGTGAATTTTCAGAAGTATTCTGTGCCAATTCACCAGCTTTGTGAAGTCCTGCCGAACAGTTTGCTCAGTTGCCTGCCAGTGGTCCACTGTGTGACTGGGTGTGATACCGTCAGCTATTTTTATGGCAAGGGCAAAAAGTTAGCTATGAAAGCAGTTGAAAGCTGGAACCTCTATGAGGATACCCGGAACGTGATTGTGAGGCTAAGGTGCAACGATGCCCATGCTGTCTTGGAAGAATTTACATCTGCCTGCCGAAAGGTAGTCGTAGCAATGTACGGCAAAGACCCTGGTGACTTCAGGTCTTTGAACGATTTGCGCATTCACCTGTACCCAAGAAAACAGGAACTGAAATACTTGCCTCCGACGGATGACGCTTTTTCTTTTCACGCTATGCGTTCTTTGCTACAGGTCAAATTCCTGTTGGAAGCGAACTTGCCAAGGCCTTCGCCAGTTGACCCTACTTGATTCGGCTGGACTTTTTCGAAAGGCAAAATCTGTCCAGTTCCAATGGGGGGAGATCCTTTCCCACAAGGTACCAGTCCTGAATACTGCCTTTGTAGAACTTGCTCTAGAGCCTGCCCGTGTGTTGACAAGAACAGAGGCTGTGATTTGTTGTGTCAGTGTGCAGGAAAATATAACGAATCGGCAGATGAGTCCTCAGAAGACAAGTTTTGAAATTTGGACAATTTGTTCTTATATGTAATAGCCATTTGTTCTTTTAGTTGTTTCATTTTGAGTTAAAAGTTTCTTAGCTGTTCAGTTTCTCCTCTTCTCTGCTGCGAGGTGAATTTGCAACGTTTCCTGTATTAGGTTTCTAGAATCTATGCATTTCTGGCTTTACTTTGACACTTACACATTTTATTTGTAGCTAAAAGCTGAAGAAACCTAAAACTTTGATCTTACAACGACACGCCAACATTTCTCAACAATATAGCGGTCATTTCCGTAATCAGCATGGTCAGTTACGTTGGGTCCAACCTCCGTTTTGCGGTCATCTCGCTGACCATACCTGTGTCAGTTTTCAGAGGCTGGGTCCTGGACTAAAAAAGATTTAAATGTCCTAACTGAATTATTTGAAAATTGTTCTTTCATTTGTAAGCCCCATGCTTAAGTACGCCTTTCTTGTTCGGCATCCTCAGGAGATACCTGCAGGAGATAACTAATCAGCGCCTTCTTTACGTTCAAGAATTAATTTAAATCAAAATACAGTCTGCACAAAATAGGCCTAGGTTAGCTTTTAAAAGCTCAGAAAATCAAGTACACTAGCTGATTGTAGTAAGCTGGTAGGCCTACTTGGGATCTTTACCGTCTACTAAATTTTCAAATACCAGAAAATACATGTTTACATCAGTTTAGTTTGGCTATTAAAGGGATGCTAGAAGGCGCTGGTAAAGTCTCTTTTCGACACAAGCAGCGGATTCCACTTTTAGAGCTTTTTCATTCTCTTTGGTAATTTGGGTAGTTTATTTGGTAATTTTTAAGTAATTCATAATATCTTTGAGTAGTTAAGCATGGTTCTTATAATGGCCGTTAGATACCGAGATTAAGCCCTTTGATTACCAAAATATAAAGGTTAATAAATTGAAGCTATATTGTAAACAACTATATCACTCTAATAACTATTTGACACAGCAACGAAAAATTGAAGTAACGTACAGATTGAATACTTGGAAAAAGAGAAGAAAAAAAAATACTTGATGGTGTCATTAATCTTTTCTTCCGAGTCTTTAATCCTTTTTTTCAAAATTTCAAATCGTTCTATGGCTTTTTCAAAAGTTCTTTCAACGATCAATATATCAAGTTTATCAAACTCGGCTAGAATATCTTCTTCAAGAGCCACTACAGCGTTATCAGTATGTTTGATTTCCTCTTCGTCAAAAAGAACTAAAAAAAACAGTGATTGTCAAAATTTGATAAGAATCGAAAAAATGCTATCAATCTGGGTTCATCTGAGATATATACAATTATGAAGGCTAAAAACAAAATTATGTAAAAGGCAACGAATAGGAGGAAAGAAGAATATAAAACAAAATTGATATGAAAGGAACCAGCATTCTGATATTACTACAAAATGAAATGAAAAAGCACACGAGTAAAATACAACTTAAAACAAAGGAAAGTTAACTCGAATAGAATAGCTAAATAAGAAAAAGAAACAGGTGATATGCTTATAATGATGACAACCAACATATCAATCCATTTGGATTCGGTCAGATAAGCTTCATCGGTGCTGATTCTGACATGATTTGGCTAAAGGGCTCTCCATAGTACCTTTTCAAGCTATATAGAATGATGCAATAAATAAAATCGCTTTAACTTCATTACATAAAATGTTAGCAATTCAATTTCTCAAAACTGTGTTTATATCTAAAACTTTTAAATGACTTGGGTCGTTGTGTCTCTTTTATAGAAAATTCTTCACTTTTTTAATTAAGAATTTATATCAATGAAGTTGTAAAAAGACCCGAGATTCTCATAAATAATTTCTAAGACCACACTGGCTAATCATGATTCTCTTTTTTTACTATTGTTTCGTTTTACCCGAGATTCTCTTTTGTACATTACTCAAATTCAAAACGCAAAGGAAATTTACCAAATTTAGCTTTTTTCCTTTTGAGTTTTTTATGCAGAAAACTTAATTGTAGCTCCAAGCTTGACACGGTATGACCGTGACAAGCAATCGTAGGACACTATGAAAATGCCATGATGAATCGGACATTCGACCTTGAATCTTGCTGGCTCCAATTTCCTTCTAAGTAGTCTATAAATACCCTGCAGGACCTTCTAAAGTACTAACTCTCCATGGGTGTACGTAGCTTCTTCTCTAGGGGGGGGGGGGGCAGCCGATTTTTTTATGAAGGGCGGGGGGCTGAAGTTATATTGGAAGTTTACAAAAACTTACATTGCCAGCAAGTTCTATAATACCTATGAAATCTTTATTAATAAGTAATCACAAAATCATAAATCATCAATAAGATTAGTATTAATCAATCTTCTTGTATTAGAACTAAATCTTTCCAAGACATTATGGATAATTACCTCTTGTTTGACTTTTATTATGTCATTCCAGCAGTTCATTTCCAGCTTTTTCAGCCATCTACCTTTTATCAACTGCTTTTTAGCCATCTACCTTTTTTTAACTGTTTTTTCAACCATCTTCTTTTTCAGCCATACCTAGTGTAAATTTGAAGTTCTAGAGGGGGGGGGGGCAGCGGCCCCCCCTTCCGTAAGCCCATGTAACCCTCTCAGCTTTTATGGTATTCTATCTATTATACTAGCCTAGTGTTGGCAGTTGACAAAGTAGGCTGACGAGTGAAATTTGTTTAGGGGCCCAAAAATTACAATCCTAGGAGGAATCCTTAGAGAGAAGAATATGGGAACAAATACCAATGGAAAACTAAAGCATCCAAATATATCTATAAATAGCATATATCTTATTTCAAGCAATCTCCAAGCATCTTTTCTTTATTAACAGCAAGATATAACAGCAAGGTATAAATTTATGGAAAAATTTTAATTATGATATGAAGAAGTACAAAATTGAAATTTAAAGTAAAGATGTAAGTAAAAAATGTGATTTTAAAGTAAAATTGAAAGAAAATCTTTTAAGTGAGTATGAATTCTATTTTTCTTTGTTTTGGAGGAAATTTGCTTTGATTTAAATTAAGTTATAATTGTATGTTGGTGTGTGACCCCACAGCATGGATATGGTATGTAGTTGTTGCCCCTGTAGTATTATTATTATTTTTTTTCTCTCTTTTTTTTCTTTCTTTCTTATTATACTGAACTTAAAAGATGTTATATGTATGTGTTTTTTTCCTGATTCACCCCACGTCAACCTTTTGGTTTTGGGTGAATCATATTGATTTTTGTTCGTAAATTTTTGTTAATGTGAAATAAATATATCAATACATATCAATATATCAAGAACAACCCCATATATCTAATTTAAGATACAATGCAAGGGAACCAGCATTGTTGAGCTTAAAAATACTCTATTTTCAGACTACCCCCCCCCCCCCGCCAAAAAAAAAGCGTACAATTCTACAGATACTATACAATACTATGTTGAGTAATCTCTGTGTGTCCTTTCTGTTTGATGAGAATACACTTTCCGCGATTGTACCAGGATCCATTTGCTTTGAAGTTGTATATATCCACTGAATTCAGCGGCGTCATTTCATTCCGAACTAAGGGGGAGGAGGCCTAAAGTGGCTGGCTCACAGTTGTTTGAAAGCAGTATTTCTTCACAGCGGCTAGCACGGGCATCTCCCAAAATCGACTAACAGTAGTAAGAAACAATTTAAAAGTGTTTAACAAATACAGAGAGAACTTAGACGATGTCTCATTTTTAAAAAATATTAACCATAGCATCGAAATCCAACAACTTCACAAGGACCTTTTCACTAAATATCAACACTAGAGATCATTGGGCCTTTGGTCACCCATTGTTTTAAATACATTTTAATCAGGCTTAAGGGCCAGACCCACGTATCTTTTTCCGGGCACCGATTTCAGCAGATCAGAGGGCAAACGACAGCAATGCAAAAACAATGCCCTTTGCGTTATATTTTCAATAATAAACAGTATGGACCCCATTAGTCACCTGTAGGTTATCAATAGTTGCGTGACTGAACTCAATTTATTATTTAATTCTTTTATTAATATTATTAAGTTCTTTTATCACTAAAATTTTAATTCTTTTATATTTTCATTTTATTAAAAAATTTATTTAAATATTAAATAATAAAATATTAAATTATTTCATTATTAAATTATGAAGTTCTTCTATTATTAAATATTTAATTATTATCACTATTACTTAGTTCTTTTGATTTTGCTGCCAAAGAGAAACGATTGAGGATTCCTTTTTTTTATGACAACGATGAAAATCAGTGCCGGTATTGTAAATCGGCACCGAAAACTAGAAAAATTTTCAAGCTCAAAGCGGCGCCGTCTTTTTTGCAAATCGACGCCGAAAAAAGCTCAGTGTGTTTATTTACATTGCCTTTACACAACTGTAAAGTTCAAAGAGATCTTTTGGCTAATCGGCTAAAGAGTCGATTTAAAGAGATCGGCTAAAGAGTGTCAATATAAGCTTATTTTTAATGCGCTGCTACATTAACTAGTCGGCTAGTATCGAAAAAATGCGGCAAATCAACATCTAACGCAGAGATTTACTCAAACAGTGGAAGAGCTTTCATGAAGCGGCTTTCAAACTCGGAACACAACCTGTCTATCACAAGAAAATAATCCCTTCCGAAAGCAACTTTAGCTGATTCTTCACTCCAGCAAGATCGCTTTTTCCCGAAGTCGGCATGGTTACAAAATCACGTAAGAAGGAAGCTACTTGCTATGCACGCTTTGGCCTTCTAGATAAAGAATTAGAATTCTGAAAATTTTACAAAGGGCCTTCATTAAGGCCGCACTCATGAGAAAATTCTTTTGTTTTATGAGAGATTTCCTCAAAAGCTCCGTCAGTTCACATGTTTATAATTTTATCTTTCGTAACTGCAATAAGACCAGTAGCTCTAGAGAAAACTAGGTCTACCACCTCAATCTGCTCAGACAGAGAGCTAATTCCGCTAGATGGAGTGTAAATACAAATTCAACTGTCTGAAGTCAGGTTGTAAGTCCGTGGGCCTAAGCTACCGATTTCCCGTCACTAGTTGGTTTGGTAATTGAAAAAACTGCCAAAATACAGTCGTATCTATTCAGTACTTTGTTCATCAATCTATACCAGTATGCCCATCGTATTGCAATCTACGATAAAACAGTACAGCTGTTGAAGAATGGAGAAAAAATATTCCATTCGTCTCAAATTCTGAATGCCGTCACCCGACACAACCTTGAGTCTATGAGCATAGCAGTGAAATTAAATTGCATGCGGTGCAATTGCTTTAACACGGGCTGGTACACCTGAAAAGCGGCCGCTCATGACATTGGCTTGATATTTTCACAGACAAATTTAAAAAACGACAACTTTGCACCCCAACCTTTCTGGAAGTTGAACAGTAGATTTGCCCCACCCCATCCTAAATTTTATTCAACTGACACCAATTTATAGGTCAGGTTGTTTTTGTATAGCTCTCTATTTCTTATGTTTTTTTCGGGTTTTTCTCTCCTTTTTAAGTTGGTTCAAGATAAGTCCCCCCCCCCCCCAGCCGTTGATAAAGCCGCTTTTTTAAAATCTTGTCCGTTTTTCATATTCTCATTTTGTTATAATCTTTAGTGTGTGAGATTAGGTACCGTCCTTCAAGATTTTTGTCGATTCTTTGAATTGTCCTTTTATTAAGCATACTTTTCTTATCTTTCCTGAAATCATAAAAAAAATAATTGGTCTGAAATTCTCCCTTTGATTTGCTATAAACTCAAGAAGCTAAATTTCAAAACAATTCAAGAAACAAAATTCACGAAATAACTATTTTGAAATAAAATCAAATTTGAAATTTAACCTGCTTACTGGAAGCAAAGAAGAAAAATTGCAAGGAACTTGCAAAATCCCATGCAGCCTGGCGTCTATTAACAATAATACGTTTATGGCTACTAGGAACGCAAAAAGTCCGTCGTTGTAGAAAATGGCGTTTTATTTGCAAACTCCGGAAACAGAGAAGACCCGAGGAACACACGACTGACAACAGATTCAAAAATAGCGTCAAAGAAATATAGAGTACACGACACGTATACATAAAGGGGATCACTACTCCAGAACCACGTAAGCGATATGTATAATTTTATTACAAATCTTGGGTCGATTACTTTATTGTAATGAAAGTCGGTCACTGTGGCTGATACAAAGGCAATAAAAATTGTGTCGTCATGTATAAAATAGGACTACTAAATAAATATGTTTGGAATGAAGCTCAGAATAGAATGTCAAGTACAGCTCCAATGAAAACAGATTTTTTCAATTAAGAACAATTGTTTGCATAACTTTTTTTTTTAACACTTCAAATCAAATCAATAGAAATTATGACAGCTGAATTGGTGTTCCTCCTAAAATCAGGGGGCCTATAGCCCAACCAGCCCCCCCCCCCCCAAATGAAACCACTGACTGAATTAACCGTGAGTCACTAAATTTTTTCAGATTGAATTAAAATTTTGTCAAAATAATAGAAAATTCATTGCATATATATAATTCAGGGTAGCATATATACTTGCACATTAGGGGGGGGGGGATAAAGTTTATTTCCGACGCAAATAAAGGTCACATTTGGATTCAGGACGGAATACTGATTCTAAGGAAAGCCTATTTCCAATATATCTCATTAGAAAGTTAATCAGGAAATTTACCAGAAGGTGGAAAAGCGCTACTTTTTGGCTACTTTCTGGATGTGGCAAAAGTACCTCAAATTGTATGTTTTATTATTACCTTTTGGGAATAATACTTGTAGTTTTGATCCGTTTCATATTGGATTTTATGCATTGATAGTTTTCTCGCTCTTTTCTCCTTGTATTTATTCCAATTTTGTTAGTTTTCATCCTCATCAAAAACGCCGCCTTTTATGTAGTGGATATATTTACGTTTGTACTCTCTTATCTTGTCTTATTAGTGGTCTTGGAATTGCATTTTGCTGATTTCTTTCCTTGTCTTTATCATTGACCAACAAAAAAACTACAAAATCAATTTTGAGACACATATTAAAAATCAACTGACAACACAAATTCAGTAACGCTGAAAACCGTCATAAAATTGTCCGGTCGCTAAATTTTAGAGGTAAAAAAGGTAAAGGTAAAGGAAACGGCCCTAGACTTTTTAAAGTTCGAACCAGCGGTGCTGATCTCTCTCTCAAAGCCATTCAGCCAGAATGTGCAATCGGGGGATGGGGGCCAGCCATCCTGTGCTTTCGTGCACCCTTCCTGTCTACTTTCCCCAGATTTCTCCATGTACACGTTTAGAGCTGGGTCGACTCTGGCTGAACTTACAAAGTCACACCACTCCCCCCCCCCCACGTCCCAAAACAAATAACACGCGACACCAGGAATCGAACCCTCGCCTTTCGGACAAAGGATTCCAAATACAGCGCCCCATCCACTTGGCTAGGTGATGGTCCGCTCACTTCTAAGGTGGTGAAGAAGAAAAGATAGAATTATTTTAGACACGTCTTTTGGATGGATGACAGAAAGAGTCAATAATCCAGCACTAAGCACAGCAAGGGAAATAATGTGGATATCGACAGAGAGGAAGACCAAAAACACCCTGAGACACATATACGACCGTAGATGTGCACATACGTCACTACATCCCCAGTGGGAAGATATCCTCGCCGCAGCAACCATGCAAGACATCTACAGGGGCTGCATTGATGCCCAATGTACCATAGATAGCCCAGAAGAATTTAAGTTCTAAGAAAGCAATCACTGGCCTTAAATGTTTTTTATCTCTGGTTAGATTGTTTTGTTCTTCTTATTTATATTTATATTTGAAAAACTACCTTTATCCAGCTTTGAGTGAACTTCAATCTTTGCAGTTACAGGAACTGGTAGCATACTAGGCTTTTGCATGGGTTTCAGTCTCATCTGCTTTGCTTCTTCGAATGCTTTCATCACTTTAACCTATAAAATCAAAAGAGCTAACTACTACCATAAACTTTTTAACTATAGCCCTCCTCCAATCACACAACCCTGGCACTTGATCCCGTTTGTCCTTAGGGATAATTCAAAAGCCAACGTAGGTCACTGAAATTTCATCAACAGATTTAATCCCCAAAGGTAGAAACTAGATCGCCTGTGGTAACTATAAAGGCGTACTTATACGATACGAAATTTACAGGAAATTGGAAGAAACTGAAAACAGATAAAACTGAAAACTGAACAATTACTCTACGGATAGATTGCTCTAGTTGCTCGAATTTTAGAATCCAAGGTACAGCATGAGGAGCTTGAAATTAAGGGTCTGATTTTCTGATTTTTTAAACTGTTTAGTTTTACTTAAACTTCTTAAACTTTTTAAACTTTTTAAACTTTTACTTAAACTTCTGCTCGGCGTCGCAGACCACCGAACGGGAGGATCCCTTCCTAGAGGGACAACTGTGAAGTGCAGACGATCCAGCTGCATGGACAATGGCCTCTGCTAAGGGTAGAGAGTAGTGGCTTGCCGCTACCCCGACAAATTAGCCATGAAACTCCTTCTCTTAAATATAAATGATGAAAATGGCGAATAAGAAAGTAAGAACTCGTGCTACCGCGTCCGGGGTAACCGACGGTATGAGACCAAGAATCGCAAATTGCGAGAATGACATTGTTGATAATGATAATAATGAAAATGATTTTGTTACCACGTACGGGGCAGCCGACGATCATTTATCCGATTTGACGACTCTCCAGTCGGAGAAGACTTCGTTTATCCTAACCCGAAAAACATATCTCTTACTAGAAACGCTAAACGTACGCACATTAGCCAAACCAGGAAAAAGGAAACTAGTCCAAAACGAGATGAACCGTTAACGCTGGGACATCGTTGGACTATCTGAGACTCACCTTCCCTCCGCAGGAATAGAAAGAATAAACGACATCATGCTCATCACGTCTGGAAGAAGTGATGGGGTTCACCACCAAGGTGTCGGTTTCCTACTCTCCAAGCGAGCCAAACAGTCTCTTCTTGCTGTCTATCCTGTCTCTGAACGTATTATCACCATTCGTCTGAAAGGATCCATTGCCAACATGACCATAATCCAAGTTTACGCCCCAGACTCGTCCCGGAGTGACCAAGAAGCCGAAGAATTTTACAGCCAACTCCAACACACCGTTGACACTGCTCCCAAGAAAGATAGATATTCTGTTCGTGATTGGGGACTTCAACGCCATTGTCGGACACTCAAATGATGGACTCGAAGACGTCATGCGCAAGTTCGGGCATGGGCGGTACAACCACAGGGGTGAAATGCTCAGCGACTTTTGTCGGGATAACGGAATTATTATAACAAGAACCATGTCCCGTCATTGAGAACAAAGGAGAATTACTTATAGATCCCCTGGCGGCCGCACTGCATATATGATTGGTTCCATGATTGTCTGCAAGTGATGGATATCCTCAGTACCGAGCACAGTCTCCATAGCCGGTGGCAACTTCGACTCGGACCACGTTTTAGTCATGTCTGAGCTCCGTTTGCGCATTCGGAAGCCCCAACAGCCTAAGAAAAGCTTACCATCGTGTCGACCTGCTGAAAAACATAGAAACAAGGAACAGGTATAGAACAGCACTCTCAAACAAGTTGTCGAGAATCCAACCCATGGAAGCTCCAACAGCAGAAGAAATTGACCGATTGATTGACAAAAGCGCATCCATCATTAGAGAAACTGCTAGTGAAATCCTGCGAATTCAGACCCACTCGGATAAGTGATTGATCACCCCCGAAATTACTGATCAATGTGTGCAGAAACGCGCCCATCCTAACAAGTTAGATCAACGAAGCACGGACAAGTACAAGAAACTGACGTGCCAAGTAGATAAAAAAATCCCACAAGCTCTAAGACATAACGTAAATGACAAATTTCGTGAGTGTGAAGAAGCCTTTCAAAAAGGTAATGGCCACTTCAAGTACAAGAAAGTCCGTGAACTGTCAAAAAAGAAGTCCTCAGCCGCTCCTATACTGTTAGATAAACATGGGCTCCCAATCACGGACACCGAGGGAAGACGAGAACGATGGAAGGATCACTTCAGCGAAAAACTGAACCTCACAATAACGCCCGACCCGAACATCTTACTATCTTTCCCACTACCGCAGTACCCAGTAGACCCAAGCCCTCCTTCACTAATAGATGAAGTACTCTCAGCAAAATCTCTAAAAATTAATAATGCCCCAGGCCCGGATGGTATTCAGTAGTAACTATTAAAAGCAGGCCCATAAGAACTGGTCGATATCTATCACAAAGTCATAACAAGTGTCTGAGAAACGGGCCACTTCCCCAGATCTTGGGCGAAAGCCACCATCGTCCCCCTTTCTAAAAAGGGAGAAAAGGGCGACTGTAACAACTACAGACCAATAATTTTAACTAGCCAACCGGCGAAGATTCTTACAAAAATACTGCTTGAGCGTCTGAAATCTCTGACAAACCAAATCTTAGAGGAATACCAAGCAGGCTTTCGAAAAGACTGCTTTATCCTAGACCAGAGTTTCTCCACTTAGCAAATGATGGGGAAGTGTGTCAAGTTTGAGAGAGAACTATTACTAGTCTTCCTCGATTTCAAGCAGGCTTTCGACTTGATATAGCGAGATGGATTATGGCACATCATGCTAGACTATGGAGCCGCTGAAAACAAAGTAACCCTGATAAGAGACATATATTCACATTTCGTCAGCCAAGTCCTGACGCCCGAGGGATTGACAGAGGAGTTTCTGACATCAGCGGGCGTTCTTCAAGGTTGCCACTTGTCACCCCACCTCCTTTAACCTATTCCTCAACACAGCGTTATCATTTGTTGAAACTGTTGACGGTGCAGATTGGAGGGAAGCTTATCGATAAACTGGCATACGCAGATGACATCGAGGAACTTAACAGTGAAGTGTATCTACTCTAAGATGACCCAAACGAACTAGTGTCAGCAACCGAGGTCTCTAGGATGATCGTTAATACATCCAAAACTAGGGTTATGTAGATGTCTAGAGACTCTGCTTAAAGAAACGTGTAACTAATAATAAAAGGAGAGTCAGTAGAAAATATTGACTCCTGTGTATACCTGGGGAGCGTTCTAACTTCTGATAATAACTTCTCAAATTAGATCAAATGAAAACTCGGGCTGGAATGCACCAGCTTCAGGAACCTTTTGTCAATCTGTAAAAACAAGACTCTGCTAACTTCTTTGAAGTCGTGACTCTTCAATTCTCTCAATATCTCAATCGCCTTATACTCAAGTGAAACTTGGTCAATAAAGGCTGATGATGAGCGAAGAATCCCCGCCTTTGCAACTAATTGCCATAGACGCATTGCGTGGATTACCTACATTGACCGAGTCTCAAATGAAGACCTCTGAAAATTACTCTGCTGCCCCCGAATCATCATAGACCGGATCAGAAGCCAACAACTCCGCTGGCTTAGCCATATCCAGCGAGTCCCAACCAACCAGCTACCAAAAATCACATTCGAAGGACGGGTTCACGGCACGCGCCCTAGAGGCCGACCTCGTAAGAGATGGATTGATAATTTTTCGGCCCATAACCTCCCCCAGCTACTTCGTCTAGCGCCAGATAGATCGAACTACCGTCGCCACATTCATCTTTTGCTCAGAAGAGAAGAAGCCCCAACACAGCCACAAAGGCCGGACGGGACTTAAGTCAAGTCAAGTCATCTTCGATAGCATGTTATCAATTTTGATCGGAAACAAAACTTCAGAGCTTGTTTTTGCTAGCTTACATTTTCTTTTTCTGTGTCCACTAAATAAATGTTTCACATTAAAATATGACCTCATAATATTTTAACTTGAAACGATCACATAACGCAGTACAATGCAGATCCGTTATCGGATGTCGATTAGTCATGGCGGTTAATCCAAAGAGGGCCTAATTGCACATAGGGGGGGATAAGGCTTAAGTTTTTCCCCCAAGCATGGTCTAAGAGCCTTGGGAAAATTTCTATGAAATATGAACAGAACTTTAAAAAATGAGAGAGAGAAAAACGGGTTCAATTTAAATAAAGCAGTGGAATAAAACAAAATATACAAAAAATTAAAATATTTAAAGGACAAATCCGAACATTTCGACTCAATGTCTAGGAGCCTTTTTCAACGGAAAAAAAAAACTTAAGGAAAAAGAAACAATGTTTTAAAATAAAATCATCTAAGGAAAATGACAACTAACACACAAGAGAAAAAAAAATAACAAAAAAAACAACAAATAAATACAACTCACATTTTAAACACAACTCCAAATACTGTAATTGTCTGACTAATCATCCACAAGACAAACGAATGTCTCTATTACACACGAATAATTATCCTCTTTAAAGTCTATTACAAATGAAGACTATATTTATTTGAAAAAAAAAATCCCCAAAAATCCAGGTCACCACCCCTGATTAAATTTACCAGATTAAAAACATTTGAACTATACATGGTAACAGGTCAAAGAAACTCATGCATTATAAATTAAGTGGATTTCTTATTTGCTAACTTAGCTGCCGTCACTTGACTCTTCCGAGCTTTAACCCCACCATTTACCTGCTCCTTAATTAAACTATTCTAAATTGAAGTAATTCTAAAATCCCCTTCGTCTCTATTAATTCTAATGCCCCCATATATAATTTTTCTAATTTTACTTGCTAAGTTAGCTGCGGTCCGTTGACTCTTCCCAGGTTTGACCTCATCCCGACTTTCGTTTGCAAGGTTGACACTTGTTTGGGGACTATTATGTAACACACTACTGTTAGAAACTTTAACCTGCCCCCTAATTAAATGATTATAAATTTATATTCATAATAATATTTCGGAGGTGGAGTCGAAATACTCGGATTTTTTTATTATTTAAAGTTTTGTTGTTGTTATTTTTATCTTTTGTTTTGTTCCATTGCTTTATTTAAACTAAACCCATTTTTTCTGTCTTAATTTTTTGTAAATGGAAAAGCAGTGTGGTCTAAGAAATCTGGGCCTTTGAAACGCACTTTTCTGAAGTGCCGACAAGTCGGGTGCTTAGTCTGCATAAGTAATAACTGTTCACTAATTAGTCATTCAGTAGCTCGTTTTTACCTTAGTTTCAGCCTCAGCGCACTGGAACACTCTCGTCTCGTAAGGTAATAAAATTTTGAACGCGTCTTTGACTGGTTCTAAATTGCGAACGTTCACAACAGCCACTTCTTCTTGCTTGTAGGTTGATTTCACCTGATATCTCTGATGACCTCTGGCGTGTGGTTTCCAAGTGGCTAGGACAAAGACGTCAGTGAATATTAAAGCTTTCAACCTTACTAAGGCAGAAAAATCGGCAGGATCAAGCTCAAGTATGTTGCAGTGATATAAAAACTGTTTTCTATCAGACGATAGAAGTTCCTAAAAAATGAAAAAAATTGCTTAGTACAAGAATTTTTTTTACAGTTTTGACCTATTGGGTGGAATGGGGGAAAAAATGTCTCCGTCCACCCGCATCTTTAAGCTCCAACTCCAGCTTAAAGCTGCTACTTTGACTAACTCCCATAAATATTTAAATATCTTTGATTTATTTTTCTACAATACAGTCAGTCTAATCTAGGGGCTTGAATTCATCTCCTCATTAGTAGCTTACTTGAAGAGATATCTTGAAAATACGTCCATATTAACTTAGCTAATCCTTCCTAATACAAGTTATGAGCAGGTTTTTACCAAATGTTTGACAACTCATTATTAAAGCTTATTCTTCACGCTTAGGGGTATTTTTGGTCACTGATGACGAACCTGATTCGAATTCTACCATTTTTTACTTATTCATTTTAATTTATTTAACAATGAAATAAACGATAAGTGAATAAGCGACTTTAATGAACTGGCGAGCGCTCATCTTGAATTCCACCCTATTTAACTTTCTATTGGCCACCTGCAAAGAAATCCATGTGCGTTCAGTTCTACATTTTCTTAACGCTTGGGTTTTAAAGACCCAAGAGCTGCTATATTCAGGACCAAAGAGTAGTTCAAAAATGTATTTCTGAAAATATACTGCAAATTATTTCTTCTCTTTTTTTATTACCTAATATTTTCCAAAGGTTTTATCTTTGGATTGGGTTTCTCTGCTCTTGCACACATTTGCTGGTCTATCCATTTCTGTTTTTATCGATAGACATTGTTTTTGCTTGAAGAAGAAAAAGAAGAAGAAGACTATTTTGTTTTAATTCAAAAGTCTCAAGAATTTCAGTGGCACAATAGTTTTAATTCAAAATATTCTTCGGACCTAGAGTTTCACATGTGTTACTGCACGTAGCAAAATGCATGAACAGGTTTTTATGACTTCTATTGTTTTTGTTATAACTTTCTACTTTCTTGTTATGACTGTCTATTTTCTCATTATGAATTGTTATGTTACGACTTGTTATGACTGACTGTTATGATTTTCTTTTTTTTTGTTATGACTTTCTCTTATGACTTTTTCTTTATCTTTTTTAATGAATGTTTGATGACTTTCTTAATTTTTTTATTATGACTTTCTATTTATGTTTTTTTTTACTTTCTATATATGGCTTTCTATTTTTTCTATGACTTCTATGTTTTTGTTCTTCTCCTTTCGCTGAGAAGTGTAATTAGATATAAGGCCAAAACATGTATCTCTAAAAAGAAAGTTTTTCTATTTTGCTTTTTTGACTTTACAACTTAGCACACACAAGTCCTTTAAAAATATTCAATTCTTTATTTCTTTCTTTTTTTTTAGTTCAAACTGATTTTGTTCTCCCCACCCCCCCCCACCCCTACTAAATACGAAGAAAAGAAGTATAAGAACTCACGCACTACAATACCGTTCAACTGAGACCCACCCAGTCAGCATAAAAAATCAGAACTATCAAACTGGAAAATAAGGAGTTAAGAAACAAGTTAGTAAAAACAATCAATAGATAATACAAATCTACACAACATAGGGGACTCAAAATAAAGACCGAAAAAAGACGAGGAGACAAATTAATAAAAAATAGCAATAAATGGGACTCTTTACAAAGAAATTGGATGGCTTTTCAGTCAGAACTTTTATGCAGATTCTTCTTCTTCGGTCAAACTGATTTTGTTGTTTTTCTCCTTCTAAATAAGAAGTACAAGAATTCACTTTTATTGCAAATCCACAAGCCAGCTATAGGATTGTTCAGCGGTGGCCTACCCAGTCGACAACCCACGTTTGGCAGTAACCCGAGCTATCAAACCGGGAAACAATGAGTTAAAAAATAAATTAGTTAAACAGCAAATATAACTCAAATTTACAAAAAAAAGGTAAACAATGTAGGGGAGTCAAGAATGAAACAGAAAAAACATGAGGAAAAAAACTAATAAAAGATTGCAATAATTAGAAAGAAAAAATTTAAGTGAGACATGAAAAAGAAGAAAGACAAAGAATGAATCTCGTAGGATGGCTAAAAATCTGAAAAGAAGCTGTAGAAGGCGGTTAATCATCATATTATTCCTCTAAGAAGACAATTAATACTTACAGAAAGGCCTTCAACAGTTTCAGCTAATTGAACTAATTCCGCTTCTTGACCTATTTTTTCGTATTTAACAGCAAGTACTTCAGGATTCGCGCTAGGAGTTTTATCGTTGAGAACAGATACATCTAGCAAATACGAAAGGAAGTCTTTCTGCTCACCAATCAAATGACCTGTTTGATAGATCTCACTTTCTATATCTGCAAAGTGAAAAAAAAAATGTTTTAAAAATAAAGCAACAAATAATTTGGTTCTATGAACTATTGAGGATTTCTGAGGATAGAGCATAATATATGACTTTATGCATCCTGGACTGTGTTGGCCTCAGGTGGCTTGATGCTGCGGTGAGTTGTTAGTAGTAGTAGTAGTAAAAGAAAGTATCATTAGCTTACATTGAATTTTGCATTAAATCAAGTTACCTTAAAGTACCAAGCACGTCAAAATAAAAACGTTTTTTGCCTCCCTCCCCCCTGGAATGACCTCAGGAATGTTCAAACCTGAAAAAAACAAGCCTCTAAGATTTTTCTTTTGGCTGAGAAAATAATAAGCAAAACTAGTTAGTTAAATTTGACAACATTTTTCGTCCCTAAAAATTCAAAATTAAAGTCTCAAATATTGAGGGTGAGTTTACAAGTTAACAAACCAGGATATAAAAAGCCGGCGAGTCGTCGAGTACGCTAGCAATCGAGTACACACAAAATTTCCCATTTGCTCAGTAACCAACTAGATGGCATGTGGAAACCACGTGTTGTCATCTGCTGTTAAGGCAAGTGACCCTAAATCCACTGAAATACTTTCCTACCATCAACTTGTGCACATCCTTATAGAAGCACACGCAGCTAAATTTACAAGTTTGCTCATTCAAAATCCAGCGAGTAGTGTGTAAGGTCGCCGGCAGTTCAACTTTTTCCTGAGCGTTTTTGCAAGCAGCTAACAAAGCGATTGCACGAATATATTGAACTAGTTTACGAGGCGCTTGTGAAAAAGCCGGCTTGTAAACTCGCCGCGTGTACTTGAGCCTTAACAATCTGTTGATTCCTGAAAACAAGTACACCTTCAAAGAAAGGCTACACCTTCTTTTGTTGCTTATTGCCATATTTTTACCTTATTTTCTACTGATTTTTTTCACCCATGTTTCTTTTGTTTAAATTTGCCCGCCACTACCAAAAACTGCATACGGTGGTCTTCTTCATTAAAAATCAAATGACCCCATTTTTCCTTTTTTTTTTTTTTTTAGATATACATGGTTGTGTAAGTTTCCACTTAATGAATCCAAACAATCAGACTTAATTTTCACTGCCCTTGGTACTTACTTAGATTAGCTTAGGACTTCCCACGCCGGTTTGCGCATCGTGGAGAGGTCTCCACGATGACCTCTCCTGCGTCTCCGGCCGAAGATCACCAAGGGATATTCTTGAGAGCGCTGTGTCTTTTTCTAGGCATCGTCCAAGTGTAGCTTTCTATCGTCCGCGCCGTCGAACTCCTGGAGGAGTCCAACACCAAACATCATGAATAGGCGATTTCTGCCCATTCTAACCATGTGTCCCCAATATCGCCACCAACAGCTCATGACTTTATCAACAACGAGTGGCATTTAGTCTTCTCTCTAATGAATGAGTTGGTAATTTTGTCCGTCCAGTCGATTCTGAGAATCCGTCCAAGACAATTATTTTCAAAATTTTGGATTCTTTTCTCTAGCTGTTATATCAGCGCCCAGCTTTCAGAACCATACATTAGCACTGACAGGACATTACTATTGAAGAGCTGCAAGTCAACGAGTATTGGAAACAGCACTGGGGATAAAATGCACCCCTGTCAAACGCCTGAGTTGACTTTGAACCACTCAGTCAGGCCCCCGCCGTCAGTCCAAACAGCACACATTTGTTCATCATATAACACCATTATAATTCTGATAATTTTATCAGGGAGTCCAGAGTATCCCAGTATTTTCCACAGTTAACCTCTATGGACTTAGTCAAAAGCCTTCAAGGAATCGATGAAAGTCCTCATGATTTCAGTCTGCCATTCATTTGATTCTTCAATAAGTACTCAAAGACTGAAGATCAAGTCAGCACACGACCTACTTGGTCGGTAGCCATGCTGTTCATCTCTGAGTATAGCGTCAACTTTCGTCTGGATGCGATTCAAAAGTACTTGGCAGAGGACTTTGCTTCCTGCAGTCTGAAGGGTGATACCTCGCCAAATGTTACAATCAGCAGTTCCACCCTTCTAAAAGAGTTTCACAATAACCACTTTCTTCCAATCTTAATGCATCGACAAACATTTCTAAGTTCAGACTACATGAAGGTTGTGATCGATGCCAACAACAACGGAAAGATCCCATATATACTTAGATCAGAAATAGATTAAGTAAAAAAATTAATAGATATAGTTTAAGCTTAGAAATTTTTATTTTCAAAGCATAGAATGCGTAATTGACAAACAATTCGACAGGGAAAGGCAGATTCGCTTAAATAAGTCTGCTTTGTGTTACCAATGGTATTTGGTAGCACAAAGGTATTGTGCTACTAATGGAGCACTAAATTCAAATTAGCAATCCTAATCCTTCTGTCATCAATGGTTTCTCCATAGTAGTTTTTATTTGTAAAATTTGAGTTCGTTAATTACAAAAAGAAAGCCATCTACCTAGGATATTTTTCTTGTGCATTTTTGTACTAAATTCAAAAATTTGACATTTTTGTGTGTGTGTGTGTGTCCTAGCACTTAAAATTTTGAGCAATGATCACCTGAATTTTCTTTTTTTATGTTTGGTGTTCTTGTGGAGTGATATCAAATCACTCAAGAAAAACTGTTGCTCCATGAAAAGCTAGATTACCTTTTTTTGTTTAATATTAAATAAAATAAAAAAATACAAGTTTTTTTCAAATAAAAGTTAGGAGCAATATTAAAACTGAAAACGAATATAAATTATTCCGTGAATGAGGGGAGCTGCCCCCTCCTCAATACATCACTCTTCCCGCTAAAGTTTTTTTTTGTACTTTAAAAAACGCTTCTTATCATAGGCAGCGAAATAGCGCTGCTTAAGTAAAGAACGATGTTGACACAATGTATTATTTTTTTTCTTCCATACCAGGGCACTTCGTATCGGAGGAATTGTCGTAGAAACTTCAAAAACGGCTCATTCGATTGGAAATTGGAATGGCTAGTGCCCTTTTTAATAATCGAAAGGAATTGGAAGGCAACTAACACCCTTTGCACGCCCACCATTGCCCCAAACGCATCCAATCAAAATTTTGAGTCAGCCATTTCGTTCAGCGCAGT